>NW_006408660.1:8020589-8022694 GCF_000296735.1 Chrysochloris asiatica
AAACATCTTTCTGATAGTCTCTGCTTTCAACCAAGATCCATCTGACGTCAGCAATGATGCAGATGATACAACCTTGCTTGGTGAAAGTGAAGAGGACTTAAAATACTTACTGGTGAAGATCAAAGACCACAGCCTTCAGTATGGGTTGCACCTCAATATAAAGAAAACAAAGATCCTCACCACTGGACCAATAAATAACATCAAGATAAATGGAGAAAAGATTGACGTTGGCAAAGACTTAATTTTGCTTGTATCAGCCATCAACACTCATGGAAGCAGCAGTAAAGAAATCAAATGACATATTGCATTGAGCAAATCTGTTGCACATCTCTTTAAAGTGTTGAGGAGCAAAGATGTCAGTTTGAGGACTAAGCTGTCCTTGACCCAAGCCATTGTATTTTCAATAACCTCATACACATGTGAAATTTGGACAATGAATAAAGAAGACTCTAGAAGTATTGATGCATTTGAATCAGAATCATAGTGTTGTAGGAGAATACCATGGAATGTCAAAAGAACAAACAGATGTGTGTCAAAGAAGTACAGCCAGAATGCTCATTAGAAGCCAGGGTGGCCAGACTTTGTCTCTTATACTTCAGACATATTATCAGGAGGGACCAGTCCTTGGAGAAGAACATCATGCTTGTTAAAGTGGAGCCAGTAGAAAAAGAGGAAGACACCCAATGAGATGGATTGGCACAGTTGCAGCAGCAATGGGCTCGAGCATTATGATTGTGAGATTGGTGCTGTTGTGTATAAAGTCACTATGAGTCAATACTGACTCAATGGCACTTAACAACAACAACAACCAACCAACCAACCAACCTCTTCCGATCTTCTTTAATTGAATTATGTATTTTTATCAGTGCTTTAACCTAGAGTCAAATTCAGAGCTTTAGGTCACCTCTAAGTATCCCATTGTAATTTGGAATCAGTCCATTAAAACCTTTCTCTGAATTCAACCAGTTTCTGATCAAACAAGAATGTGACATCCATCCCACAGCGATATTGTGAGTAATTTGTCACATTAAATCAGTTACAAATGTGAAATACTTTCCTTCAATAACCTGTAAGATGATCTCATCCTAAGAAAGTAGCCCTGGTGACACAGTGGGTTAAGTATGTGACTTCTAAGTGAAAGGACTGGTGAAAATACATGTAATCCCATCACTTGCATTCTTATTTAATGTATCTGGAAGATCTTCAGTCATATATTTCTAGAGTGGTGAGTTCTGGAACATGAGGCACAAAGAAAAAGATCTGAAATAACTGTTAACTTAGACAGCATGGGCCAGTGGATAATTTTTGGACATGGAAAAATACTTCTAGCCTTGAATTTTTTTTTTTTTTTTTAAATTGGGACAACCAGGATTTCCTCAATTGAAAAAGAAGAGGTTGTTGGATTCTAGGACTCCAGCTTAGTCTCGTGAACAAGTCCATGTCTTCACAAAGCCATCTTTGTTTGAGGAGACATAACTAACTTTCGTTATGGGTTTGGGCAATAATGTGTCATGATAAATAATAATAAGTGTGCCATAAGTGCATGGTGGCTCTATAAGGTAAACATTGGATTGTGAATCAAGAGGTTGGTGATTCAAGCCCACAGGCTGCTCTATAGGAGAAAGATGAGACTTTCTGCTCCTGAAAGATTTATCACCTCGGAAACCCTATGTTGCTGTTATTTTTAAGTGCCATTGAGTCTGTTCTGACTCATGTATAGGGTTTCTGAAACTATAAATCTTTGTGAAAGCAGAAAACCTCACCTTTCTCCTGCAGAGTGGCTGGTAGGCTTGAACCACCAACCTTGTGGTTTGCAGTCCAGTGCTTATCTTATGGAGCCACCATGGAAACCCTATGGCAAGGTTATAATGAATTACAACTGACTTGATGGCACGTGTTGTTGTTACGTGCCATCAAGGCATTACTGACTCATAATGATCCTATGCACAACAGAACGAAACACTTCCTGGTCCTGGGCCAACCTCACAATTGTTGCCACACTTGAGCCCATTGATGCTGCCACTTTGCCAATCCATCTCACTGGGGGGCTTCTTCTTTTTTTCTGACCCTCCACCTTATCAAACATGATATCCTTCTTCAGTGAC
>NW_006408660.1:8025609-8028392 GCF_000296735.1 Chrysochloris asiatica
AAGTCAGGTTTATTTTTATTGATTTTATTTTGTTATTGAAATCTACTAAATTTCCTCTTCCCAAATATTTAGGAGATGATGGTGATAAAAAGGGGAGCCAGATGGGAAGTCTGAGGAGTGCGGACCTGCACTGCCAGAGTTTAATTCCCAGCTTACATTAGTTGAGGACCCCTCAGTCAGTTTCTCAAACTTCTTGCAGCTTCATTTTCCTCCTCTGAAAAATTAGCTCATAACATTTGTGAGGTATGAATCACATATTTCATAACAGACATTCAGAAGAGTGCTCATCATAAAGTAATGCTCAACCAACTATTAGCTATTATTGTGGGTTAAAGCGCCAGACTGCAAAGCTGTTTGAACTGCAAGGTTAGTGGTTCAAGCTCACCAGCTGGTCCTCAGAAACCATATATAGGGTTGCCATGGGTCAGAAGGCACTCGAATCTGTTCCGACCCATGGCAACCCTGTGTAGGATTTCTGAGGAGCAGCTGATGAGCTTGAACCGCCAACCTTGCGGTTCAAACCAACCTTGCAGTCTCGTGCATTAACCCTCAGCACCCCACCAGTACTCCAACATTCCTATAAGACCTACAAATTTTTCGCCATGAAACATAGGATTTTTATTGACAAGATTTTGGCCTGATGTCCCCAACTCTCAGAAAACTTTGATGCAAGTATACATGAGTAGACATAAATAGAGAGAAAAATAAGAATGTTTAGATTGGTTTGACACAAAGACAATTCTTCTTTAGCAATTAGGAGCCTATAAAAAGAACGAGAGCGCAACATTAGTCTTCTCAACACATTTCCAAAACAACTTGGCTCAAGGAAAAATTACAGTACACACAAGTACTAAGTACTCTGAGAGCTCCTTTACACATCACTACATAAGTTTCAGAGTTGAATGCTTTTTTTTGGCAGCTAGAAAATTTGTCAATCAGGAAAGTAAAAATTGGAATTGCAAAGTCTGAAACAAAAGCAAACACATCTCACTGGTTCAAGAAGTCATCAAGGTTGAGTTTGCAACCGTGGTACTCTATGAAAGAAAGCACTAGCCCCTGGCTAGAAAAAAATGGAACATAATTATGTTATGATAGGCTGGGGGAAAGAAAACTTGTCATGCAAAGGATGATGGATGCTGCTGTTTCAGATGGAACTGCTGGAATGCAACAGTAGGGCAAGGTGGCATAATAGCTCTTTTTTTGTCCTTTCTCTTCCAATCTGGCAAGCAGAAATGCAGCAGCATACCACATATTTTTGTTCTGATTTTCTTCTCATATAATTATGTCAGGTTTGTAAAATGGATCTCAGAGCCATCGATAATGAAAATAAAGCAATATGCTACTTTGAGGTATAAAGCTGCAATTCTACAGAGTGGAAATTTCCTGTTGCTAATTTATAATTTTGAAAATTACATGGAGGCCTTCCCTTAGGTCATTTACATGATGGCAAACTATCCATCTTGAACACATAGCTTCCAGGTAGTATGGATTTATTTACATGAAGTCAGTGCTAATCACATTGTAAATCATGATTCATATCATAGTCAGGGAGAATTCGCTCAAATCATTAATCACAGAGACTCAATTTGGTGTTTGTTCCTCTGTGAATGGTGCAGGCTAGTGGTTTGGAAGCAAAAATGCACATTCTTCACAGAGAGGTAAGAGGTCTTTTCTGCTTTAATGTAGTATTTATATTTCATATGTTTTCAGATTAATAATTTTAAAACCAAGTCAGAAATATGACTTGTTATTTTAACGTAGTCAAATAATTTAAAGCATATTCTTTTAAATTTATACTATGAGAATTATTTCTAATTTAACAGAATAACTGTGAATATGGAAAATATATTTGCTATGTTATATTAAAGAAAAGTAACTAGTACCTCAAAGATGATAATTCTGAATCATTTTATTTAACAGAAATTTAAAAAATATGTTTGAATGTGAAGGTGTGTGTTTTAAAATTAATTTTGGAGGTCAGCATGTGGGGTGCATTGATGGCTGGAGACTGGAGACATAGAGCCAGTAAGGACATTATTTCAAGGAGAGACGTCTGGGTAGAAGGAACGATGAGTCCTGGGGCAAGTCTTGGGATATAAGAGAGAATAATAGATTGTTTTATACAAGACTGCAATCAGACTCAAATCTTGTTTTCTATATACATTATTGTAAATAAATATTGTTACTGGTTTTAAAAATCAGATCAACATTGTAGTACTTAAAAATTCTAAGGGTCTAGTGACTAGTCCTGGTGTGGCGCTGTGGGTTAATGCTCTAGATTGCAAAGTCAGTTTGAACTGCAAGGTCGGCGGTTCAGGCTCACCAGCTGCTCCTTGAAAACCCTATACAGGGTTGCTATGGGTCGGAAATGACTCGACAGCACTTAACAGATGAACAGAAAGCCTCATCTGTCTCCTGTGGACCAGCTGGTAGTTTCAAACTGCTGCCCAATTCATAACCACTATGCTACCAGATCTCCTTATAGATTTACTGTTATTCTAATCAAAAGTTCAGCAGACCCTTGACAAAACTTGATAAGTCAGTTCTAAACAACAACAGTGACTTTTAATGGAGTTCAGTGTGGCACTGTGGGTTAACGTGCTGGACTGCAAAGTCGGTTTGAACCACAAGGTTGGTGGTTTAAGTTCACCAGTTGCTCCTTGGAAACCCTTTATAGGGTCACTGTGGGTCAGAACCAGCTCAACATCACTTAACAACAAAAACAGTGACTTTTAACAGTTTTAGGTTAAAAGTGTTAGGTCTTTTATGAGTCATTTAAAAAA
>NW_006408660.1:8028788-8030279 GCF_000296735.1 Chrysochloris asiatica
GCTACCAGAGCTCCTTATGGATTTACTGTTATTTTAATCCAAAATTCAGCAGACTCTTGACAAAAGTTGATATGTCAGTTCTAAACTTATGTGACGTTCAAAGAACCTATAAGCACCAAAGCAACCCTGAAAAAGTAGAGCAAGGACTAGCACAATCTGATCTCAAAACTATTATAAAGCTAACTGAGAGAAAACGTGGTATTACTATTGTTGTTGTTAAGTATTGACTCATATTGACCCTGTATAGGGTTTCTGAGGCTGTCAATCTTTGCACAAGCAGAACCCTTCATCTCTCTCCCGCAGAGCGAGTGGTGGTCTTGAACCTCTGACCTTGCAGTATGAAGTCCTACAGACCCACTGTGCTCCCTCGTGTTGGTTTAAGAATGGGCAAATAGATCATTTGAACAGAAAAGAGAGTAGAAATAGAATCACACATAGTCAATTGATTTTTCAACAGGTGTTAGAATAACTGAATATATGGATGGAAGAAAAAGAATCTTAACAATTTACGTCATATCATACATAAAAATGAATCACAGATGGATCATAGGATTTTCTGGAAGAAAACTCAGGGATACATCTTCCTGAGCATGTTCTAGGCAAACTTTCCTTGGATATGGTAACAAAAAAATGATGGTGGTGGTAGTGTGCCATGGAGTTGGTTCCAACTCATAATGACCCTGTACAGGGTTTCTGGGGCTATAAGTCTTTACGGGAGCAGAATGCCTCATCTTTCTCCCACAGAACAGCTGGTAGTTTTGAACTGCTGGCCTTGAGGTTAACAGTCCAATTCGTAACCATTAAATACTAACCATAAATTGTACTTAATCAAAATTGTATTTAATCTACACATCATCTGAGACTAGAAGAAAAAAAAGAAAGAAAGAAAGAAAATAGCAGGCCACATCTGGAAAAGAATATTCACAATATGTGTATCAAGCAAAGGACTTGTATCCAGAAAGTGTAAATAATTATGAATCAATTACCAAAAAAGGAACAGCCTAATTAAAAAAAATAAACAAAAGACTTGGATATTTTATAAAGAAGAAGCACAAATAGCCAATAAGTGCCTAAAGAAATGCTTATATTATTACTCACCAGAGAAATATGATTTCCACCTACAATGAAGCAGAATTATACACTAAACAGCATGGCTAATTTCCTAAAATATGACAATACCAAGTACTATAGAAGGATGTGAAACGAATGGAACGCTCATTGTGGGAGCTTAAAGAGGTACAAACACTTTGAAAGACCAGTGGCTTCCTATACAGTTGAACATATACCTATCCAGAACAAAAATATGTTCACATGAAGACATTTAAAATAGTTAAATATTCTAAACAACATAAAAGAATCCTGGTATGCCACTGTAGCACAAGATGCAGCATCACATGGGCATTTGTCAAAACCTATTGAATTGCATACTGATGTTAAATGCATTTCCTCATTGCAATACCTTTTTTAAACAACATAAAAGATTACTTATAC
>NW_006408660.1:8034964-8037153 GCF_000296735.1 Chrysochloris asiatica
AGCCAGAATGTTTTTTAGAGGCCAGGATGGCCAGCCTTTGTCTCTCATACTTTGGACATGTTGTCAAGAAGGACCAATCACTGGAGAAGGACATCATACTTGGTAAGTGGAGGGTCAGTGATAGAGAGGAAGACCCCTAATGAGAAGAACTGACACCATGGCAGCAAAAATGAGCTCAAACGTTACAATAATTGTGAGGATGGCCCAGTTCTGAGCCATGTTTTGTTCTGTTGTGCATAGCATTGCTATGTGTTGGAAGTGACTAGACGTCACCTAACAACAATAATAGTGTCACACCTGGGTCTGAAATGAATAATTTTACACAGTCCTATTAATGAGTCAGTATGTGCCTTAGAAGTGAGGATGGCGCAACTTTGTCTCTCATACTTCTCATATTATCAGGAGAAGGACAACATGCTTTGAAAAGTGGAGGGTCAGTGAAATAAAGGAAGCCCTAGAAAGGATGGATTGACAGTGGGAGCAACAATAGGCTCAAACATAACAATTGTGCCGATGACACAGGTCTGGGCAGTGCTTCATTCTGTTGTGCCTAGGGTCACTATCTAACAACAACAACAAAAGTGAAGCATAGTAATTACAGAATCCAATTCTGTTCACAGACAGTTCTTAGCAGCTGACATTCCAAGGTAAAGAGGCAACTGTGTCCACAGTACAGAAGAGAACTAAGAAGACTACATTTGTGCCATTGATAACTTTGAGGTTCAAATAAAGATCTCTTACATTCAAGTGGTCTATATCTCATCAGTGAGCAGCTTATTTACATATTTGTATGGGGTCAATGTCTACTGGCTGAATCCATATGATCTCAGTGTATAACCGTTTAATAGAATCGATGGGAGAATGTAGAAATCATCTGGCCCACCCCCCTTCATTTTATGGGGCAGACAATAAACTGACAATATTTAAATGACTTACTTAAGTTACACAGCTCATAAAAGGTAAGGTTGAGGCCCAGGCCTAAATTTTCTATTTAAATTCACTGCCCCTTCTATGATGTCATGTGGTCAGCTATCAATAAACTTTCATCATTGTCTTTGTTTTCTTTTTCTGGGAACCATATTGATCACTGTGTTTTGCATTAGTTGCAAGAAGGGTACAAATAAAAATTAACTTTTAGAAATGTGTAAAGTTAAAAATGAAAGTTTCTGTTATTTTTAGTTTTTATAAGAAAAACGAGGGAAAATGAATTATTTGAAAATGTTAAAGTATAAGATTGAGGGCATAATTCAATCAGACTGATTTCACTTTTGGGAGAGAAATATCATAGGAGTGTATTGAAAATATGAGTTGCTTTACTAAAGGATATCAAAATATCCTTCTGTAAAATTAAGTTCCACCAAATTAGGAAAGGGAGTTTTAAAAATAGAATTGCTTCTCTGAACACAAATCCGTAAGAGGATGGGCTGCTGCCCAGGCATTGTTGTAAGTACTGTTCAGGCATTGATTCATTCATCCTACAACCACCTGATGAGGCTGTTGCTATGACCACTGCTCCAGTGGGGAAATAGGTCCAGCGCTACCACAGCTGTTAAGAAACAGAGCTTGAACCAGGCAGTCTGGATCCCATGCTTCTCCCCAGTGCTGTCACTCAGTAATACCTTATTATTGGTTCCACACTGATAGCTGATTAACTGACTGCTTTGGGGAGTCAATTCTTTTTCTTTTTTTTGTAACTTTGCCATGCCTTTTCTTCTTTCCACTTATGGATGGAAGCTGGAAATGGCATTGTACAAATGCCACTGACAATATGGCTCCAGTGAGTTCCATCAATGGGAGGTGCTCATGAGCCCATATGCAAAAGGCTGTCAGTCTGTCAGGCAGAGCCTTGGGAAAGAGGTAGTGCTGGCTCCTACAAAGACGACCAGCTTCCTCCATCCCACACTCCCCAATCCTTCCTGTTTACTCTATTCAACCTCACTCTGCTTGGGAAATTTCTAGTCCATGTTTTCCCCCTGAGAATATGAATGAACTCTGAAATCTTACCCAAATATTCTACACATGTTCTTTTTTTTTTTTTTTCCAATTTACCTTTAGATTGTTAATATACTTTTTAAATTAAGATGTTCATTAAATCAATTCAGTTCTTGGCACACTGACAAGATGGGGGTAGAGGAGTATCCTTACCCCAACTCCTTGTTTTACATGGCAAAATAGGTACAATAATATAG
>NW_006408660.1:8037383-8047487 GCF_000296735.1 Chrysochloris asiatica
TCCAGTCCCAACACTAGCCTCAAATTTTACACTTTCTGGCCCACAGTTTCACTATTTACACTTTCTTCCTCCAAGATTTCCTTGGGTTCTGGTTTCTGCAGGGCTGTCCTCTAAGAATAGGTGATTTGGGGTCTTAGCAGTGAACACTGACTTGCTCTTTTTACCTCTGTAGCTCATCCCGCCGCCTTGCCTGCTGCTCGCCCATTCAGTCCCTGAAGGCCTGCACCTGTGGCTGGCACTGCCGCCAATCCTGATGCTGAGTCATGCACTCCTACACAGCATAATGGAAGGCAGCACAGCCTAAGCGGGAGATTAGCTGGTCCAGAGGATCCTCTTCCTCAGCCTTTTTCTTCACTTGTCAGGTATGGCCTTGAGGGCCTGAGGCTGACATCTTGGAGAAGTTCCGACAGGCAGGAGAACAGAACCCGAATGAGGTTTAGAGGCAGTGCGGATAGCCATTTGACTTTTCCAGGCCGTACTCCCAGAAATCGTGTCCTGCGTGTCACGCCCTGTCTTCTTAAATGAGTATAAAGAACAAATATCACTTTTCTTGAGAGAGATAGTTATCATGGTGTCGAAACAGTGGGATCGTCAGGACCTATTCAAGGTACAGACACTTGAGCCCACACTTCCAGCATCCCTGTTTCCCAAGGTCACTTGGTAATGATAGGGGAAAAAAGTTATTTTCTAATTTCTGAACAATGAAAAATAAGAACAGGAGCCACCTGCAAACTGAAAATGTAGAGTTATGAGAAGAGAGAAAGCAGTGGGAGTCAGAGTGATGGAGAAATCAAGGCAGTTGGTAGAGGTGTCTTACCAGTGGAGCTCTGGAGATAAGAGTGTAGCAAGGGCAATGACCACTCCGGGCAATCTCTAAATTGCACATACACACACTTCAGTTTAAGATGAATAGTAGCATAGTGAATTATGAGCTGGGATGCTAATCACAAAGTCAGCAATTCAAATCTACTAGCTGCTCCATGGGAGAAAGATGAAGCTTTCTGCTCCTGTGAAGATTCACAGCCTCGGAAATCCTAGTCCAGGTCAATAAGAGTTGGAACCCACTCAATAGCACACAACCACCACCAGCAGTTACTGCTAAAAGCAGCGCTGGGTCAGAAGACTTGCCATCCCTCCTCTTATCTGGGAGCCTTAGGCCGGTGTCCTTCAGTTGTGTGAAGTCTAGGAATGTCATAGGGTCCTGGTGTGGTGCTGTAGGATAAGCACTGGACTGCTAAATAAGAGGTCATTGGTTCATATCCACCAGCAGCTTGTTGGAAACCCTATACAGGGTTGCTATAGTCAGAACTGATGCAATGGCACTTAACAACAACAACATGAGTTAGAATTGACTCCAGGGTACTTAAAAACAACAATAGGAATGTGATACCTTGCCTCATCTGGCATCCCCTTGGATTTGCACCTGGGGGGCAAGTGCCCCCTTCTATGTTCTCCTTGCTTGAGGAAGGAGGTTGGGCCTATGTTGTTGTTAAGTGCCATCGAGCCAGTTCCGACAAATAGCAACCCTGTATAGGGTTTCCAGGGAGCAGTTTGTGAGCTTGAACCACCAATCTTGCAATTCAAACGGCTTTGCAGTCTGGCGCATTAACCCACAGAGCCACAATAGAAACTGCTCAATAACACTCTTTCAAGTGGTGTCCAGGGCACATGCTTTCCCTGTCGTACAGTAGCTACAACTCTGCCTGGAGCAGTCCTGGATGGGAGTCAGTAAGTATAAAGAACAGGGGTGAACCATGCTTAGGGATTACACTGCATCTCGAAAAGCCCAACCCATCTTTGTCTCTTCCAGTTTCTGGCTGAGAAGACACTCTAGAGAGGCCTCCAGGTAAGGCCTTCTGTGAAAGGAGCAGGGAAGTGCACAGACACAGGGGAGGATGCAGGATGAGCAATGAAGGCAGCTCAGGTGAAGACTGAACTACAGGTGAAGACTGCCTTCTGGAGTCCACTGGTCTGCTCCCAGGCCTCCCATGCAATTGACCTTTGCCTGTCAGTGGACTCACACTCCCTTCTTACACAGAAGCTGCTATCAAATTCAGAGGGTGTGAGATGGTTTATCAACCATTTTCTATAGGTGAGACGTTGAGTTCTATGCAACCTCACTTCATAGATGTATGGTGTTGTCTATGTAATTATGAGATAACTTGATCAGAGGGTAAATACATTTGTAATTTGGTAGGAAACTAACCCTCATTTCATAGGTGTATGATGTTGTATATGATATGATTGTAGATGTGAGATTACCTGATGAAAGGGTAAATACACTTGTCATTTGGTAGATATTACCAAATTGCTCACCTTGGGGTTGTCCCATTTTGCACTTACGCCAGCAGTGCATTAGAGGGTCTATTTCCCCCCACCCTCACCAACAGTATGTTGCTAGTCTTCAGACGTCTGCCAATCTGATAGGTGAGAAATACTTTCTTTAGATACGGAATTTCATTTTCATTTCTCTTATTTTGAGTGAAGTTGGATATCTTTTCATATATTTTAGGACCATTTGTGTATGTTTTTCTGCAAACTGACACCTTTTAAAATTGGGTTGTTAACTCTGTTTTTTCTAAATGTCTAGCACTGAGGCTCTGTAGGTTAAACACTGGACTGCTTACCACAAGGTTGACAGTTCTAGTTCACTAGGTACCTCAAGGGAGAAAGATGAGGGTTTCTAATTCTGTATAGGTTTACAGCTTTAAAAACCCTACACAGGGCCACAGTGGGTTGGAACCCTGTGGTCCTGTGTAGGGTTTTTAAATGGCACTTAACAAGAACAGGCACTTAATACCATAAAAGATTAGCCCTTTTTCTGTGATATATGATATAAATGTTTTCTAAAATTTACCACTTGTCTTTTGACTGTTAAAGTTTTCAATTATGGAAAGTTTCAAATATTTACAAAAGTGGAGAAATTAGAATAATGAACCCTATGTACCCATCACCCCACTTCAAGAGTTAACAACACACAGTATGTATCTTGCTGCTTTTATAACCCATTCACTCCCAACCCTGTTTATTTTTAAAAGCCATCATAATATTTCATTCTAAAGCCTGGCAACAATTGTGAGGTTGGCCCAGGATCGGTCAGTGTTTCATTCTATTGTGCATAGGATCACTATGAGTTGGTACTGACTCGATGGCACCTAACAACAACAAACACTCCAGAAGCCATCTGAAGGACATCATGTTTGGCCAAGTAGAGGGTCAGTGAAAATGAGGAATTGACACACCATAATCAACAATGTGCTCAAACATCAAAGACCCCGGAGAGGGCACAGAACCAGGCAATGGTAAAATCTGCTATATAAAATAACTCCACTATGCAGAGCCAACTCAAAGACAACTAATAATGAATATCTGCAAAAGATTGTTTGTATCTCTCTGAAAAAAAACAAAACACACCTCAACCACATAAAAACCAAAACTACAACACCATTCTTGCTTATACAGATTTAACAATATTGCATTAATAGCATCACATAACCAGTGTTTAAATTCCCCTGAATAATCCCCTAGGATTAGTTGATACATCTCGTAAATCTCCTTTAATCCATAGGTTCTGCCTCTGTCACTCATTTCTTCATGACATTTAGTATGAAATTGATTTGTGAAGAAATTGGGTTGTGTGTCTGACAGAGTTTCCCATTGTCTAAAATTTACGAAGTACATCTTCATTGTGTCTTTTAATGTATTCATTTGCTTTCGGTGTCTTGTGTAAATCAACAGTTAGAGAGGAAGACTTCATCAGATTTAGGTTTGATTTGGGTGCAGGCAGGACTACTTCATAGATATGTTGTGTATTTTCTTTTTTAATCTTAGCAGCCATTGGTGATCATTAGACTTAAATCATGAATCCACTTGTTGTTGTGGTTGTTCTTAAGAGTTATAGAGTGGGTTTTGACTTATAATGACCCTGTATAGGGTTTCTGAGGCTATTAAATTTTTGCAGAAGCAGAAAGCTTTATCATTCTCCTGCAGAATGACTGGTGGGCTCGAACTATGAATACTGTGGTTGGCTGTCCAGTGCTTATCCTATGGAGCCACTGTGCCCCTCATGAATTAATTAGTCCATTATACGTTGCTTCTAAATCCTATCACCCCTTCTTCATTTATTTGCTGTAATAAAACTTACAGGTGAAATGGCCCCACATCAAATAATTGGTTAACCAGAGGTGTACTTCATATAGCAAAGAGCAGATACTTTATTCTTTTCCTCTACTTACTACTCTTGAAATAATAATTACTTCACTTATGATACTACAATTGTCAATTTTTTCATTTTTTTCCCTTATGAACTCATATATTTTAGCATATTTATGTTTCAACCCATTACAGTTACAGTCCTTACTGATGCTTAGATTGTCTGATATTTAGCCACTGGAAGCCTCTTCAAGTTGGCTTCTGAGTCTTTGTGACACAACCTCAAGTTGTCATTGTGAGTCTCCTTGCTCAAGATATTGCCGTTTTTCTTGTATATTTCCAAATCTTAGAAAAAAACAAATATTCATCCACAGGTGAGTGGGTTACGAAATGTGGTACACTCATACAATGAAACATTATTTAGCAATAAAGAGAAATGAAATCCTGATGCATGCTACAACATGGATGAACCTTGAAATCATTATGATGAATGAAATAGACCAGACTCAATAGGACAAATACAGTATTTGTATTTGTATGAAATACCTACAACAGGAACTACACAGAGACAAAGAAGTTTATCTATGGTTACCAGAGGATGGGGAGGGAGAAATGGGATTTATTGCTTAAAGGGTACTGAATTTCTGTTTGGAATGATTTTTTTTTTTTTTAATTGTGGAAATGGATAATGGTGATAGTTGCACAGTATGATGACTATGTTTGAACTGTACTTCTAAAATTGGTTACAATTTTATTTTGTGTGTATGATATACTCTTACATGTTACCACAAATAAAAAGACCATTGATGGTCAACTAGGATTCCTTTTTTATCCTGGTGAAATTTCAGAACAAAAGATAAAAATGAAGGTCTAAAACCCCCAGAAAGGTAGAACACCTCTCTGCAAGATGAGGGGATTAGATAATCACACTGCTAATGAGTAAATGAGAAGCTAGAAGACAGGGAACAATACTTTATCATTTTCTGGTGAAGAATATTGAACCTAGAATTCCAGACCAACTTGTATCACTGTAAAGATAAGAATAGTGCATTTCTAAAATCACAAGAATTCTACACTTATTACCTAATTTTATATATTTAAAATTTTACTCTATAGGTATTCTAGCAAAACAAACAGGACTCTAATAAAAGATCACATGAGATATAACACATCACAGCAGGTATATGTGATCCACAAGAAATGAATGAGGCTAAAATGAAAATAAAATAGATCCACAACGATGGTTCTCAATCTCTAACATGAGGAAGAATCGCAACCAGTGCACATTAAAAATGACAATCACCATCCATTCTTCTAGAGATTCTGATATAGTGGGTCTCTGGCTAAGAGGTTATGGTTTAAACAAGTTCCCCAGATGATTCCCTTTTTTGGAGGAACTAATTGCATTAGATTCTAACTTCTTTCTAGCAGCAGAGTTTTAAAAACAAAGAATTGTACTTTCTTCTCTATGGACCCAGTGATACCACTTACTATATTCATTTATTCAGCAAATGTTTATTCAAATACATTTTGAATGCCTATGATGTGCCAGAACACTGTTCTATTCTAAGCTTTTATACTACATCCAGAACAAAACAGATGAAGACCCCTGACTCATGGAATTTATTCTTAATTCTAGAAGGAATACTTAAGAATCCTTCTGGTCTAATGGTTAAGCACTAGGTTGCTAACCAAAAAGTTGGCAGTTCAAACCCAGTCAGCATCTCCTCAGGAGAAACACTAGGCTATCTATTCCCATAAAGTCTACAGCCTAGAAAACTATGTGGGGGCAGTTCTACTCTACATGGGGCCATTAGAGTCTGAAGTCCTCTTGATGGCAATAATATCAAAGGATTACGTACATAATAAATGATGTTCATTTACATAAAATTATGCAACAAGGAATAGGTGGCAGGAAGTGTAAAACCAATAAAACCAAACTCGTTGCCTTTGAGTGGATTCCAATGGTTAGAGGCTAACCACTTAAACTACAACACCATGGGTCCTATATGGGAAGGGTGTTGTTGTTGTTAAGTGCCTTCGAGTCATTTCCAACTTAGCAACCCTGTAAAGGGTTTCCAAGGAGAAGCTGGTGAGTTTGAACCGCCGACTTTGTGGTTCAAAGTGACCTTGCAGTCTAGTGCTTTATCCTACAGTGCCACAGTATGCCAGTGTCCTCTTTTCTCATGGTGAGAAGTCAATGGAGTTCAGGAGTTTTTGTAAACAGTTGAGGAGAAGTTCTCAATTGTTATAAACAATGAGGAAACATTTCATTACACAGTAGTTAAGCATTTCTTTTGAATAAATTGCTGAAAGCAAAATTATTGGGCTAAATGGTCTGTGTATTTTTAAGGTTTTGATAGAATATCAAGTGCCGACTTGACAGCACTTAACAACAGAATTACCCTTTAACAAAAATTACAAATGTACTACTTTGTACTTCTACTAAGAGTGTAGAAAAATGTCCTTTACCTAAAACTTCTTCTACCTTGGGTTTTATCCAAGTAAATAAAATTCTCACTTGATATATGAAAACAGACAAACACTAGAATCCCACAGTTTTAAATTTTGCATTCATTTGTATTTTGTTGTTGCTGTTAAGTGTTATCCAGTTGATTCTGACTCATAGTGACCCTGTATAGGGTTTTGAGGAGCAACTGGTGGGTTTGAACTACCGACCTGTGGTTCGCAGTCCAGTGTTTATCCTACAGCATCACATCAGGATAAGTAAAATTAAATACTTGCTTGACTATTTTTGTTTCTTCTTTTTTTGTGACTGACCTGTTAATGTCATTCTGCTATTTTTAAAATGGAATTGTAGTTCTTTATATATAAAAGGCATTAATTGTTGTTATGAAGCAACCATATATAGGGTTTGGGCTGCGAACCACAAGGTCAGCAGTTCGAAACTACCACAGCCTTGGAAATGCTGTTTAGGGTCGCTATGGGTCAGAACTGACTCAACGGCACTTAACAACAACAGGAGCAGCTGATAAGTCTGAACCTCTGACCTTGAGGTTCAAACTGACCTTACAGTTCAGCGCATTAACCTGCAAGACCACACCAAGACTCCAAAAAAGACACTAATTAGTTGCTTATAATATTTGATAAATTATATGGTGGTGGTAGTGTGCCATAGAGTTGGTTCTAACTCATAGCTACCCTATATAGGGTTTCTGAGGCTGTAAATCTTTATGGGAGCAGAAAGCTTCATCTTTCTCCTCAGGAGTGGCCGGTAGATTCGAACTGTTGACTTTCTGGTTAGCAGTCCAGCTCATAAGCTACTACTACGCTGCCAAGCTCCTTGCTATATCTATGACATATATTAAATGGAGTCCTAGTGTGGTGCTGTAGGATAAGCGTTGGTCAAAAGGTCAGTTTGAACCACAAGGTCAGCGGTTCAAACTCATCAGTTGTTCCTCGGAAACCTATACAGGGTCTCTATGAGTCAGAAACGACTTTTTGCTATTTAACATATATATGATACACACTTTTTCCTAGTTCACATCTGATTTTGATTATTTTTTTAATGTGATTTTTTGCTTCCTTTTTTTTTTTTTTAACGGAGGTAGGAGTACGGAGATAAAGTTAGGACTATGGAGTACTGGGTTTATGGTTAGGACTAGGGTTAGTATCATGGGTAGGGTTGGGTTAGAACTAGGAGTAAGGCTTGGTCTAGTTTTAGGGTTACAGTTAGGTTTATTTATTTATTTATTTTTCTTGAAATCTCCTTGATTTCCTCTTCATTTGGAATTTCTGTAACAACATTATTCCTACTTTTTACATTTTACTGTTACGTTGTGAAGCAGTATCCCTGGTCCTTATTTTCAATCTTTGAATATATCTATATCTGGGTTGAGTTCTGGATATATTGACATGCATGTCAATCTCAGGTTGTTGTCTACTATTGTCAGTTCTCTGTCCAAAGAACTCTCTTTAGTACTTTTTGTAAGACTGGTATAGTTTTTACAAATTCTTTTATGCTTATCTGGAAATGTCCTAATTTTGCTGTCATATTTGATGTACAGTTTTCCTGGGTATATGATTCTGGACTGGCAATTTTTTCTTTCAGAATTTTACATATGTCTTTTTTTAAAAAAAAAAAACATTTTATTGTGAGTTGAGTGAAGATTTGCAGAGCAGATCATCAGTTTTACATTTAATACATCATATGTTTACGTCATTTGTTGTTGTTAAGTGCCGTTGAGTCTGTTCTGACCCATAGCAACCCTGGATAGGGTTTCTGAGGAGCAGCTGGTGAGTTTGAACCATCAACCTTGTGGTTCAAACCAACCTTGTAGTCCAGTGCTTATCCTACAGTGCTTCACTAGGTTCAAGTCATCTATTGTGCCTTCTACGTTTGAGTGATTTTAGTTATGCTTAACAGTATATTTATGACAGTGTATTAGATACCGTAAGATTGTCTCTATTTTTTTCATTGATGATCTTTATAGTTCTAGACTTTAATCTTTAATCTATCTTTAATCTTTAATCTAGGCTTTAAGTCTTTAATGTATGTTGAGTTTGCTTTTGTATATGGTACAAATCGATTTCCAGTTTTGCCAGCACCATTAGTTCAAGAAACTATCTCTTCCCCATTTGATGTGTTTGGGTCCTTTGTCAAAGATCAGCTGATTGTATGTGGATGGATTTACTTCTCAGTTCTTAATTCTTTTCCATTTATCCATGTATCATTCATTGTACCACTATCAGGCTGTTTTGACAACTGTGGTTGTTGAATAGATTTTAAGATCAGGGAGTGAGAGGCCTCCAGTTTTGTTCTTGTTAAGCAATGCTTTGCTTATCCAAGGACTCTTTCCTTTCCATTTAAAGTTAGCGATCATTTTCCCATCTTCTTAAAGGATGACATTGGAATCTGGATTGGTATTGCATTATATCTATAGATTGCTTTGCATAGTGTTGACATTTTCACACTATCCGTTTCTTCTGATCGATGGGCATGATACATTCTTCCATTTTTATAAGTCTCTTTTGGTTTCTCATAACATTGTTTTGTAGTTATCCTTGAACACGTGTTTCTGTTTCTTTGACTAGATATATTCCAAAGAATTTCATCTTGTGGGTGGTAATTGTAAATGACATTGTTTTCCTGATTTCCTTTTCAGAGCTGTCTTTATTAGGGCAGAGTAATCCAACTGATTTTTGTATATTGATCTTGTACCCTGCCACTTTGCTGAATCTTTCCATGAGTATCAATAATTTTCTTGCTGAATCTTTGGGATTTTCTATGTATAGGAATATGTATATCATCTGCAAATAAAAAGAATTTTACTTCTTCTTTGCCAATTGAATGTCTTTTTGGTTTATAGCTCTGGCTAAGACTTCCAACACAGTTCTGAATAAGAGTGGGGCTAAAGGGTATCCTTGTCTGATACCTGTTCGCAAAGGGAATACTTTCAGTTTCTACCCATTTAGAGCAATGTTGTTGCTGTTAAGTGCCGTCGATTCAGTTCTGACTCACAGTTGACCCTGTATAGGGTTTCCAGGAGCAGCTGGTGAGTTTGAACTGGCGACCTTATGATTCAAACCAACCTCATGGAAGAGTGCTTATCCTACAATGCCACACCAGAGCAATGTTAGTTGTTGAATTTGTGTATCTGTTCTTAATTATTTTGAGGAATTTCCCTTCGATTCAAATTTTATTAAGTGTTTTTGTTTTGTTTTTTTTGTAATCAGGAATGGATGTTGAATTTCTGCCTCAATTGATAAGATTACGTGGTGCTTTTCCTTTGTTTTATTTATGGGGTGGATTACATTGATTTTTTTCTGATATTGAACCATCCTTGCATTACTAGTATGAATTCCACTTGGTCATGCTGTATTATATATATATGGCTAAGCTTTGTCTCTCATACTTTGGACATATTGTCAGGAGGGAACAGTCGCTGGAGAAGGATGTCATGCTGGGTAAGATGGAGGGTCAGAGAAAAA
>NW_006408660.1:8047742-8048204 GCF_000296735.1 Chrysochloris asiatica
ATGTTTCTGAGGGCTCTCAGTCAATACTTTTTTTTGCTGATTCCTTTCCCTTGGTTTGGTATGATGGCTATGCTCACTTTATAAAATGTGTTCAGCAGTTTTCCGTCCTTTTCTATAATCTGGAATCGTTTGAGCAGAATTAGTGTCAACTCCTCTGAATGTTTGGCAGAATTCACTAGTGAAGTCATCTAGGTGAGACTTTTTTTGGTTGTTTGGAGTTTTTTTAATTACCGGATTCATTTCTTCTTTTGGTGTAGGTCTTTTCAAATTTTCTACTTCGTTCTGTGTTAGTTGAAGTAAGTCATGTTTGTTTGGTTTTTTAAATTTATTCATTTCTTTTTGACTTCCAAATTTGTTGAAGCACAATTTTTTATAGTATTCTGTTGTTATCCTTTTAATTTTTGTTGTCTTTGTTGTGACATCACCTATAATATTCTTATGCATGGTATTTGCATCTTCTCC
>NW_006408660.1:8052198-8053310 GCF_000296735.1 Chrysochloris asiatica
AGATGGCTGCTCCTGGAGCAGCTGAGGGTCCGAAACTAGAAAGCAATGGGTTTCTTGCTTCTGCCACAAATTCCCCCAGCTGTAAGCCTTCCAAGCTTCTAAATATTCCTTTATATGTAGTTCAGAGTTCTGGGACCATCCACTGAGCCTGCTTGGTTGGGTATTCTGTGTTGTTGTTGGCGGAGCTCTTTGCTACACGTCCACCCGATCCACCGTCTTGTTTGTTCTCCATCCTTTGATTTTTATTTTATTTTATTTTATTGTCTTTTTGTGCATGGTGTGTCACTTGTATTAAACATATTGAAGTATCCTGCTATCCATTCTGTTATTCTCTACCTCTTGACTGGTGCATTAAATCCATTGGTAGTTAATGTAATTATTGATAGAGATAAATTGATTACAGTTATTTTGCTTTGTGTTTTTTGTGGTGCTGCTCATTTAATTGTTCCACATAATTTTCTGTCCTGAGTTTATTTTGTCTATGCAATTTCTTGCCAATTTCTTTACTGTTGCTGCTTTACTATTTATTAAGTCTTCATGATTTGATGTAAGGTGTATTAATTTTCTTTGAGGTTACTCTGTGATTTATTAATTTCTCCCCTAATTTAAACTAGCCAATTTTACCTTGAAGTCTACTTGACTTCCTAACCATTTGGATGTTCTGTAACTACAATTTCCCCTCTTATTGCTTTGTAGTTTCATAATTAAAATTTTATATTTCTAGTTTCCTATTTTCTATCTTGTAGTTTTGTTTTACTTTGGACACTTCTTTATCTGAATATGAATTCTGGGTGATTTTCCCATGTATGTCAATCTCAGGTGTTGTCTGCTGAGTATTTTTTGTAAAGTTGGTCTGGGCATTATAAATTCTTTTAATTTTTATTTTTCTGGAAATGTTCTAATTTCTCCATGGTATTTGAGGGACAGTTTTGCTGGGCATATGATTCTTGGTTGGCAGTTTTTTCTTTCATAGTTTTGTACACATTTTCCAGTTGCCTTCTTGCCTGCATGGTTATGCTGAGACATTAGAACTTAATTTTAACAGTTTTCTTTTGTAGGTAAATTTTCATTTTTACCAAACTCCTCTCAGGATTCGTTACTTGTCTTTGATT
>NW_006408660.1:8078855-8082443 GCF_000296735.1 Chrysochloris asiatica
TTAGGAAAATTAAAAAATATATACCACCCCCTTTCCCCAAGGAGCCCTAGTGATACTGTGGGTTTAGGTATTGGACTGTTAACTGCAAGGTCAATGGTTCAAACCCACCAGCCACTCCACAGGAGAAAAATGAGGCTGTTTGTATCTATAAAGATTTATAACCTTGAAAACTCGATATAAGGTTGCTATGAATTGGAATTGACTTCATGGTGGTGGGTTTGGTTTTGGATTTTTTTCTGATTACCACAGTAGTAGAAGGTCTTTGGGAAAATGAAACAAAACAAAACAAAGATAATAGGACTATTCAATTTGAGAGAGAAAGCTTCTTATATTTTCCCCCTCAGCTATAATCATTATTGATTGAGGTTTTATGCATATTTTCATATTTTATACATTAATGTGTATCTATATAGCTTTCTATTTTAATCAATGCATTGTAAAGTAGCCAGAAAGTATGAAAAGCTCCATTTGTTTCCAGTCTAGTCACTAGTTGCTTGTCTAGCAGTAATAACAGCTAAAGAGTTGGAATATATTCTTCGGATTCTTTTTTCTAAGCATTCAGGTACAAATTCACATAAAAATCATTATTGTGTTGTTGTTGTCAGTTGCCAATTGAATTCATTCCAATGCATAGCAATGCCATGTGTGCAGAGCAAAACAGCTCCATAGAATTTTAAAGACTGTGACCTTTCAGAGAAAGATTGACACAAACTTTACAGGTCCTACTTGCAAGGCACCTTTGAGAAGGTTTGAACCACCAATCTTGTAGTTCATCCAGGATTCATCTAGGTGCAAATGTATGAGAGGGTTCCAAACAGTGCATGGAAAAATGTTGTTATCATTTCACTCCATTTTATCATGAACTTCTCTTTCACTTTTTACTGTGAATAAAATGGTTTATAGACAGATAATCAATTTTACATTCAACAAATCTTGTACCTCATTTCACTTCAATGATTGCAACTCTCTCAATGTAGCATCACTTATCCCACTTCCTGCCTGAGACTTTCTTGTTTTCATTCTACCTTCTTTTCCAACCCTTCAGAATTTTGTCCTTAGGTAAATGCTGCCCTTTCGATCTTGAATGGTTGACCATCCATGATGTGCATACCTCACTGGTGTTGATGTCCCTTCTATATATCTGTCTGGAGCTTGGTAGTTCCATATGTTAAGCACTGAACTGCAAACCACAAGGTTCACTGAGCCTGCCAGCCACTCCATGGGAGAAAGATGAGACTTTCTGTTCCTGTGAAGATTTAATGCCTTGGAAACCCTATACATGGTTGTTATGAGTTAGAACCAACTCAGTGGCACTTAACAACAACATATACCTGTCTACTGCTTGGCTGAAAATTGAGTCTTGAGGGTGAGTTCAGTTCCAGGCCTAAAGGGTGACCAAGGGCCTTTGTCTTGGGTTCATCCAGTCTCTTTCTGACCAGTAAGCCTGGTCTTGTTTATAATTTTGAGTTTGTTCCACATTGTCTCCCACTCTATTCAGGACCTATTAATGTGATCCCTTTCAGAAAAATAGTGATAACTGGGCCCCATCTAGTTCTTCTGGTATCAGGGTCCTAGATACTAATATTCACGTGTTTCATTAGTCCATTAGACTAATTGATTCTAAGTGCCCTGAATTCTCATCACTCTTCTTTCTTCTGGACAAGGAGGGGTCAATAGTTGCACCTTAGATGGCCACTTATGAGCTTTTAACATCCCAGTCACTCTTCACAAAAGTAGAATGAAGAACATTGTCTTTGTGAGCTATGCTATTTCATGAACTTTTTGAAGTCCCTATCATTCTATATACATTGAAATGTGACTCTTTCCATGTTATCAGGTTGGGTTGACCAAGAAGCCAATTGTGAGGTAGAGATAAATATGTTGTTGTTGTTAAGTGCCGTTAAGTAGGTGCCATATCATAGTGATCCTGTATTAGGTTTCTGAGGAGCAATTGGTGGATTTGAACTGCCGACCTTGCAGTTCAAACTGCCCTTGCAGTTTAGTGTTTATCCTACGGAGCTACACCAGGACTCTAAGTGATAAGGTTTATTAGTGAATGCTCATAGATTCACACTAATGGAAAGATGCAGAAGGAAGAAAGAGTGGGCAGAAATGGGAAGAAGTTAGACTGTGATCTAGTCTTGACTAAGGCCTTAGCCAACTATCTAGAGATGAAGAAGACCCTGAAGTTGGGATGTTTTTCAAAGATGGGGTGAGTGACCAGGACTTTACATCCTTTAGTGCTGCTTGGGAAGGGAAAGATGTGTGACTTTGGGAAGACAGCTCTATTCTGCCTAGGCAACTCCTAGAGAGGGCAGAAAGCTGACGACCTCCTGAAGGAGAATCTGGGTAACACAGCAACCATGATGCTACCAGTGCCATGTAGACATTCCATTTAGACTATGTTAGACCATGGGCCAAATCCATCCTACCTTTTTTATTTTAATGAAAAAAATGAATTAATTTTATTTTTTTGTTGCTGTTGAAAATATCACAGCACATCAGACACCAACTCAACAGTTTCTCTGGGTACAGTTTGTCAACATTGATTGCATTCTTCAAGCTTTGCAACCACTCTGCCCCTCCTCTTCTGAATTGTTTCTCCCCATTGACGTAAACTCATTGCGCCACCAAACCTGGGAGTTGGTATTGTTCATTTGATTCCATATAAATAGTTGTTTAAAAGATAACAAAGCTCAAGGCAGACATTCTTTACTATTTATGTTAAACTACTGTTTGGTTTAAACAAGAATTCAGGGAATATTTTTGGCTCAAGAGTTAAAGATTATCTCAGGGCAATAGCTTCTGGGTTTCAGAAAAAGTGGATTCCATAAGAATGAAATTCCACATCCTCTTCTGAATCTGGCTTAAATTTCTGGCTGCTCCCTGTCAATGTACTGCTGAGACCATTTAAAAATTATCTTCAGCAAAATTGGACTTGCGTGTGATATTAATGATATTTTTGATGATTTCCATAGTCTGTTGTGTCACCTGTCTTTGGAATGGACATAAATATGCATCTTTTCCAATCAGTTGGCCAGCTAGCTATCTTGCAAATTTCTTGGCATAGCCTTCAGAGCTGCATTTGTTTGTTGAATCATTTCAGTTGATATTCCATCAAGTCCTGGAACCTTGTTTATCGTTAATGTGTTCAGTACAGCTTGGACCTCTTCCTTCAATACCATCAGTTCTTGATTACATGCTACTTCCTGAAATGGTTGAACATCGTCCAATTCTTTTTGGTACAATGACTCTGTGTATTTCTTTCATCTTCTTTTGATGCTTCATTCATTGTTCAGTATTTTCCCCATTGTTGTTGTTGTTGTTAAGTTCCATTGAGTCAGTTCTGACCCATAGCGATCCATATAGTGTTTCCAAGGAGCAACTGGTGAGCTTGAACCACCGGCCTTGCAGTTCAAACCAACTGCAATCCAGCACATTAACCCATAGTGCCACACCAAGACTCCATATCCCCCATGGTGGTGGTGGCTGTGTGCTGTGGAGTTGGTTCTGACTCATAGTGACCCTGTACAGGGTTTCCGACGCTGTAAATCTTTATGGGAGCAGAACGCCTCATCTTTCTCCCAT
>NW_006408660.1:8085338-8092638 GCF_000296735.1 Chrysochloris asiatica
TATTCTGTGTTGTTCTCAGCAGAGCTCGTCACTACACTTCCACCCGATCTGCCATCTTTTTCCGGAAGCCCCTGACATTTACTTTGATATTTTCTTTACAACTCCTCAGGTCTTTGGTCATTAGTATTTACTTGAATTTAGAGATGGCCTCTAAATTCAAGAGAGATACACTCAAGGTGATACTTTGGTTCTCATGAACTTGTTTTAATTTCCTTCAGCCTGAACTTACATATGAGCAATTGATGGTCTGTTCTACAGTAGGCCCCTGGCCTTATTTTGGCTAATAATACTGAGATTCTCGATTGTATTTTCCCAAAGATGTAGTCAACTGGATTTCTGTGTATTCCATCTGGTGAGACCCATGTGTATAGTCACTGTTTATGTTACTAAAGAAGGGTATTTTCAATGAATAAGTCATTGGTCTTGCAGAATTCTATCGTGCAATCTCCAGCATCTTTTCTGTCTCTAAGGCCATATTTTCCAACTAGGGATCCTTACTCTTATTTCCAATGTTCACATTCCAATCACCAGTAATTACCAATGCCTGTTTGATTAGTTTCAGATTGATGAAATTGATAGAATTCTTCAATTTCATCATTGGCTTTGGTGGTTGGTACATGTCATGGATTGAATTATGGACACCCAAAATATGTGTTAACTTGACTGGGCCTCATTCTCAGTGGTTTGAGAGTTATATAATTATGTAATGGGAAGTTATAGAATGATGTAATTAGCCCCTTCCCCATGATGTGATCTGAAGTAATAAACCAATAAGAGGTTTAAGGGAGGGCTGTAATACCCTTACTCTCATCACAACCCAGACCAGGTGTCAGGGAGTTCCCCACGGGTGTGGACTGTAACACCTTTTATCCTTCAAGAGATAAAAAGAGAGAGACATGAAGACAGAGAGGGGCCTAGTGAGGGGCCTAGTATCACCAAGGAGTCCTGGTGTGGCACTGTGGGCTAATGCTTCAGACTGCAAAGCCATTTGAACTGCAAGGTTGGTGATTCAAGCTCACCAGCTGCTCCTTGGAAACCCTATACAGGGTTTCTATGGGTCGGAATCAACTTGACAGAACTTAACAACAACAGTATCACCAAGAAAGAAGAACCAGGAATGGAATGTGTCCTTTGAACTTGGGGTCTGTGCACTGTGAAGCTCCTAGACCTAAGAAAAGATTGATGCCAGGGCTCATGGAGATCTCCAAGGAATGTTGGGCCTACAGATGCTGAAAGGAGACAAGGACCCTTCTCCAGAACTAGTGCTCTGAACTTTGGACTTGTAGAATCCTCAACTGCTTGTTAAAGGCATCCACTAGTTAACTAAGACAGAATTTTGTACCAGGACAGTATGGTGCTGCTCTAACAGATAGTTAAAATATGAAAGCCATTTTGGAATTGGATAGTAAGCAGAGGCTGGAAGAATACTACAGTGCCTAATAGTAAAAGCCTGCATTGCCTAGTTGGTAGAATTATGGATGTCAAAGGCAATTCTGATGAGGGCTCAGAAGGGAGGATATTTACAGCCTCAGAGGTTATAGCACAACCAGTGAGAAGTGGCAATGAAATGGCAATAGCAGAACCAGGAGACTGACACAAGATGACTCAGGAGTCGACACACAGAGGGAGAGATCTGAGTATCTTCATGCAGGAGGCTTCCTGGAGGAGTGGGATGCTTCTGGGCACTTGTTGGTGGCATTAGGTCATCCAACCCATGGAGCTAGAGAGCTGAGCATCAAGGTTTACTGGTGGAGTGGAATGCCTCTGGACACTTATCAGTAGATCTACAGAGCTTTTGTAACACTTGCAATAGTGTTACATGCTGTCTTGCTTCGAGAGACAAGGAACTTGAGAAGCAGAGCTACCTGTTCTCAAAAGGTAGGGCTATGACCTCTGGGTTTTCAAAGGGTGGATTCATGATTTCTGAGGTTTCTAAGGTGGAACCACAGTTTCATAGGTTTCAAAGAGTCTGCTTCACCAACTTGGTCCCAGCTAGGAGTGTGGGGCTGCTGTTAAGATGGGGCTACTGCCCAAAGCTAAGGGGATGGGGTTGCCATGCCTGAGGGGGCAGAAGAACAGGGCCTTTGGAGTGGGGGAGTCATCAATCAGTGGGACTAGGAGAATAGGATCACCCAAAGCCAAGGGAGCAGTTGCCATTCCATTGGGCCTGTAAGGAGAAGCGAAAGTCCAGAACAGAGTCAGGAACCTCTACCAAGAATCCAGAGTGCATAACTAACACCCAGAGCAGGGCCATTACTCAGATGGTATCAGAGAGTTGTTGTTGTTGTTAGGTGTCATCAAGTCATACTGACCCATAGTGACTTTATGCCCAATCCTGGGCCAACCTCACTGTTGTTGCCACGCTTGAGTCCATTGATGGCCAATCCATCTCATTGGAGTTCTTCCTCTTTTTCTCTAACCCTCCACCTTACCAAACATGATATCCTTCTTCAGCGACTGCTCCTTCCTGACAATATGTCCAAAGTATGACAGACGAAGTTTGGCCATCTTGGCCTCTAAGGAGCACTCTGGCTGCGTTTCTTCTAACACAGATCTATCAGAGAGTAGAGGATTATTTTAAAGACTTCACAGTTTACTTAAATTGTTCTGCTGGATTTTTCACTTGCTCAGTGTCTGTTAGCCCTTCTTTCACTCCAATTACTCCCGTTTGTAATGGAAATGTCTACTTTTTGCCTTTTCTACCTACCGTAGTGGTTATGAATAGAATCTGGCTGTGAACCTCAAGGTCAGCAGTTCAAAACTACCAGGTGTTCCGTGGGAGAAAGATGAGGCTCTCTGCTCCCGTAAATATTTACAGCCTCAGAAACCCTGTACAGAGTCGCTTTAAGTCAGAACCGACTCCACGGCACTTAACAACAAAACACCATAGTATTGTAGTCCTGGCGTGGTGCTGTAGGATAAGCATTGGACTGCTAATCCCTCGATTGACAGTTCCCACCCACCAGCCACTCCCTGGAAACCCTATACGGAGTTGCTAGGAGTCAGAACTGACTCAACAGCACTTAACAACAGCACCACCATAGTATTTTCAAGGAGATAACTTATATTCTAGAGTCACAAATGAAGAAAAATTTTGTCCCAGGTTGGGATTTGTAGTTAAAAGATCTTTGGGATAATATAATGAGGTGAAAGTGTTTGGGATGTGACAGGTGTGTGAATTTTAAGGTGCCAAATGTCAGGGATTGAATTGTGTCCCCTGAAAATGTGTGTCAACTTGGCTGGGCCATGATTCTCAATAGTTTGGCAGATATAATGTGGCAGTTATGTAATGATGTGATCATTCTCCCTATAATGTGAAAAAGCAATAAAAGGATTAAGGGTGGACTGTAATACCCTTAATCTCATCACAACCCTGATCAGGTATCAGGAAGTTCCCTAGGGGTGTGGACTGCAACACCTTTATCATAAAAGAGATAAAAGGAGAGAGATGTGAGAATAGATGAAAGGGGCCTAGTTCCACCAAGAAAGAACAACCAGGAGTGGAATGTGCCCTTTGAAGTTGGGGTCCCTGCACTGTGAAGCTCCTAGATCTAGGGAAAGATTAATACCAAGAAACATGGAGATCTCCAAGGAATGCTGGACATACAGAAGATTAGAGGAGACAAGGACATTTCTCCAGAGCTAGTACTCTGAATTTGGACTTCTAGCTTTCTAAACAGTGAATCTGGGTGTGGCGCTGCTGGATAAGCAATGGACTGCTAACCACATGGTAAGTGGTAAAAACTTACCAGTCCCTCCTTAGAAACCCTATACAAGGTCACTGTGAGTCAGAACCTACTCTACAGCACGTAATAACAGCAACAAAATGTAAGAAAACAAACTTCTGTTTGTTAAAGGCATCTATTCATGGCATTTATGTTATAACAGAACTAATTAACTAATAAGTTGTGTAAATTTGAATAATAGTTGTAGTACCTGGTCTTCCTTGTAGATGTTTAGACATTATCTTATCACAGACAGCATTGTCTTTCAAGGTAGAGCTTGATATGCTCTTTTCAATGATAAATATAACATCATTCCTTTTCAGCTTGTTATTCCTGGCATAATAAATAATACAATTATCTGAATTAAAAAGGCCAATATCTGTCAATAACCACTCACTAATGGTGAACTATGGAGTCCTGGTGTAGCGCTGTTGGTTAATGCACCAGACTGCAAAGCCGTTTGAACTGCAAAGTCAGCAGTTCAAGCTCACCAGCTGCTCCTTGGAAACCCTATACAGGGTCGCTATGGGTCGGAATCGACTCGACGGCAATTGACAACAACAATGGTGAACTACTGAATGTTTAACCACTGAAAACCTTAAAAATAGCAGAAGAATACTGTCAGATAGCAGCAAAATATTAAATACTGTAGCATGATGAATAGCACCAGAATATTGTCAGATATAGTGCCAGAAGATGAGCCCCTCAGGTTGGAGGACACTCAAAATACGACTGGGGAATAGCTGCTTTCTCAAAGTAGAGTTGGCCATGATGACATGAATAGAGTAAAGCTTTTGGGACCTTCATTTCTCAAAAGTGGTAACTATCCACTAATAATTGAAACATGGAATGCATGAATTATGAATCTAGGAAAATTGAAAGTTGTCAAAAATGAAATAGAAGACATAAAGATCAGTATCCAGGCATTAGTGAACTGAAATGAACTAGTACTATTTTGAATCTACAATCGTATGGTTTGCTATGCTGGTAATGACAAATTGAAAAGGAATGGTCTCGCATTCATCATCAAAAAGAACATTTTCAAGATCTATCTTGAAGTATAATGCTGTCTGTGATAGGATAATACCCATACACCTACAAGGGAGACCAGTTAATATCACTACAATTAAAATTTACAAACCATAGAGAATAAAGCCAATGATGATGAAATTGAAGAATTCTACCAACGTCTTCAGTCTGAAACTGATTAAACATGTTATCAAGATGTATTGAAAATTACTGATGATTAGAATGTAAAGGTTGGAAATGAAGAGGAAGGATCAGTAATTGGAAACCACGGCCCTGGTGATAGAAACTATGCCAGAGATCGCATGATAGAATTTTGCAAGACCAATGACGTATTCATTGCAAATACACGTGGACCTCACTGGAAGAAACAGAAATCAAATTGACTACACCTGTGGGAAGAGAGGCTGGAAAGCTCCGTATCATCAGCCAAAACAAGACCAGAGGCAAGTGCAGGCCGTAGAAAATTAAAACAGATCCACAAGACCCAGAATATGACCTTGATCTATCAAAATAAAATACAGTAATTTGTTTTAATGTATATTTACTGATCATTAAATTTTCCTTTATGACACCTGCTAAAAATGGGTCAAACTGAGCAGTAAGTTTAAATGAACCCCCCAAATTTCCATTTGGAGAGAACCAAACACATAATTTCTTTCTTGAAAAGATAGTCTGCATCCAGCAATTTTTATAATAGCAGCAACAATGTGTTGCAAACAGCTTTCCAGTATGGGTGTTTTTTGTTAATTTGTGTTTCCAATTCATGAGTTAAACCAAAACTGTGTCTTCACTTTAAATATGACAACATATGATCTCTGCGAATTGAACTGTTTTCATGTTTATCAGTCATATTTGAGTTGTACTGATCTCTTAAGTCTATCCATGGTAAATCAAGAAATAAATTATGTAGGATTGAGTAGTTTGCAAAGTATATACAGAACCAAGTGATAGAGAATACAGTAGCCATTATTACTGCTGATATTTTTCACTGATATCTTCATGCCCTAGAAATATATTCTTTCTAGAGAATCTTGTTTCTTTACCATCCAGAAATTTTTACATAAATTTTCAAATGGCCCACTGTAATGTTGACAATAATCTGACTCTTTTTGATGCAATAATTTATATCATTATAAGAAAAATTATTTCAAACCCTATACCTACTGAAATTAACTTCTAAAATCAGTAGCTAAATGCTTATCATGAATAAAAGGGGCGGGGAAGGAGTAATATTTAAGACTTTGGTAATTAGGCATGCCAAAATATCTAGGGTTTTTTTAAAAAAAAAATGGATCTAGACAAACTAATCCGGAAATTACTGCTGGAAACAAAATGACTAAGAATAAACAATACATCCCTGAAAGGGGGAAAAAAAAAAGGGTGAGGGAAACCTGCCCTAACACATAGAAATGAGCCAATCCTATTAAATATTGCAACACTGTCCTCCAATCTTATCTAAACAAACATCAGTTGGCCTGCTTGTTTGTTTGCTTGCTTGCTTGGAAGGCAAGAATAAAATTTATCACCTTTTAATATGATGGCTCAGCTATTCACTGAAAGGTCAGCAGTTTTAGTGTACCAGCAGTTCCATAGGAGAAAAGTACTGGCAATCTATGTCCATAAAATTTGCATGCTGGGAAACCCTACTGGACAGTTCTACTGAGTCCTGGTGTGACGCTATAGGATAAGCACTGGACTGCAAGGCCACTTTGAACTGTGAGGTTGGCCATTCAAACCCTCCAGCCACTCCTTAGAAACCCTGTACAGAGATGTGCACAAAAATGTTTATGAGAAAGACGGTAGAAACCAACCCAAGTGTCTATAAGTAGTAAAACATTAGCAAATCTATTCTAATGTATGCCTACAATTAAATACTGTTAGCAACTGCGTTCTAAAGTCAACTCAGTTTGTTGTTTTATTTTGTTTTTGTTTTTTAATTAAAATAATAATTTAATATTTAACAGCTTTTCAGTACTTGAACACATGCTTTATTTTTCCCCCCTAACTTTTCTTTATATTTTGTTATTGAAATTACAGGGGACTTCAAAAAGTTCATGGGAAACTACCATTATCTTTTTTAAAGTTTCAAAAGGTTATTTATTTTGAAACATAGCTTCGTTCAAGTATTAAATTTCTAAAACCTGGAAAATTGCTGTTGAAGAATCTGTTACACTATAAGAAAAATTATGGAAGGGTGTTGGTGGTGGTTGTTAAGGTCTGTTGAGTTAATTCCAACTCATAGCAATCTTCTATAGGGTTTCCAAGGAACGGCTGGTGGGTCTGAACCACTGACCTTGCAGTTAGCCATCCAGTGCTTATCCTAACAGCATCAGATCAGGGGTATTTACTAAGAATTCCCCTGCAAAAAATGTACAAAATATTTTACAGTGTTGTTTTGACTAACTGTACTGTAAATGTAGTTGCATTCTCTTTAAATATCTAACATTGTCTTTATTTCATTAGCTGGTACATTAAAAAAAAAAAGTTTTATTGTGAATTATGTGACAGTTTACATGGGAGAACATTAGCTTTACATTCATCCTATC
>NW_006408660.1:8094123-8095959 GCF_000296735.1 Chrysochloris asiatica
AAATATGATGTTCTGGTAAGTGCCCTTTGTTGCATTTTTGGAAGATGAATTTAGAAACACACTAATTGTTGCAAAACAGAAATGTATTTTGCATGTAAATGTTGAATTTTGCATGTAAATGTTGAATTTTGCATGATAAATATTGAATTTTGTATTCCTCATAGTGTGCCAAGTACCTTGTTTATTAGCATATATAGAACAATATCAAGTGCTAGGTCCCACACAACAGATAATAAAAAGCACAATTCACTTGAGACACAAATTTAAACTTTCTGTGTTAGATAAATATTCACATTTTCAGTATTATTTGGATGTTTGCTATGTTAGTATTATATTATTACCCATGTTAGTATTGTATTAAATATATGCTGAATTGTGTCTGTGTATATGCCAAAATATTTTAAAGTTAAAGTTGTAAGTATTATTGCTTGTAAATATATTTGTAGGACACAACTCTGTAGGTAAATGTTATTCAGTTGAAAAGCAATTTGATTGAATTTATTACAATGGTCAGCTTACTTGAGTTTTCACTTCTGTGTGCCATCTGGGACTGAAATTCCTATTGGCTGTTTAACAGGATGTGTTCTACCGTGTCAAAGATCATGGCTGGCCCTTCTAGCTGCAGTTGCTGTATCAACAGATATGGATGTACTAGTCAATTCTCTCAAAATGTATCAGAGGATTTTTGTTGTTGTTGTTAAGTTGAAGCAAGTTGGTTCCAACACATAGCAACCCTATTTAGGGTTTTCGTGGAGCAGCTGGTGAATTTGAACCACCAACCTTGTGATTCAAATGAGTCTAGCTCTCCAGTGTTTTATTCTATAGCACCACATCAGGACTCCATATCAGAGGATAGTTGTCTATTAATATAATCCTTCTTTGCCCAATAACTGCTCATGTTGGATCCAGTTGCATATTGGATCCAAGACTAGACAGTCCACTCTCACCTCGTTTACTAGAAACAGTATACTTCTGAGAGACCCGCCAAGATAAGGATTGTCAATTACATAGGAGGGAATCATAGAAGACAGATGCCAGTGGAGATGTTGAAGTGGCAGGGGCCTCATACCTTAAATAACTTTGTGCTTGGGTGCCCTTGTGACCCTGAGTGAACTTTATTTCCAGCCGGCCGGCACATTCTCATACACTGGAGCTGATATCAATTTCATTTTAGTGCCCTGCCAGTTCTCTTCCACTGAAGGGCTTACTTTTCCTTGTGTCCTATCTGTTTGGCATCTCTGGGTCTTTGCTTCATGTAAATGGTGTCCTGGTTTATGCTGCCTTCATCACATACTTAATTTGCTTATTGAGTAATCCATCCCTGATTATCTAGATCGTTGTTGTTAAGTGCTGTGGAGTCCGTTCTGACTCATAGCGTCCCTGTATAGGGTTTCCAAGGAGTGGCTGGTGAGTTTATCTAGGTAGGCCCAACCTAATCACATGAGCCCTTAAAAGTGAAGGGGAAGGCAGATACGGTAAAAACATGCAAAGACTTGAAGATAGATGGGCCATGTGGCAAGGAAATAGGACCTTAGTTCTACAACTACTAGGAACTGAATTGTGCCAACAAGTTGAATGGATCTTCAGATAACAGTCCAGCCAGTCAGCACCCTGAATTAGGCCATATGAGACCCTGTGTCTCTGCTCAGAATCCAGCCATCTTGTGCCAGACTTCTGACCTGAAAACTGCCAAGTAATAAATAGGTGTTATTTTAAGTTGTTACATTTGTGGTGATGGGCCTTGATGACATTATGGTTTATACATTGGGCTGCTAGCCACAAGGTCATTGGTTCAAATCTACCAGATGCTTCATGGGAAAAAGATGAGGCTTTCTG
>NW_006408660.1:8097674-8100262 GCF_000296735.1 Chrysochloris asiatica
GGCTATTTTGGCTATGGCATATTTTGAGAAGTATAAGCTAGTAGATGAAGATTTTCCTGAAGATTCTTTTTCACAGAAGGAAAAGGTCTGATCAGATTTCTTTCCGAACCAAGAAATTTTAGTTAAGGAAAATAATATACATCTAAAACACTTCGGTTTGCTTGGGGATGAGCTACTGAAATGTCTGTCTTGGAAATGAGGAGCCTTACTGTACATGTATTGTCACTCCCTGACCAAAAGGAGAGAGTGGCTCTCAAGAAAATCTAGTTTGCTTAAAAAGTACCTTGTTGATAGAATCAGTTACTTGCTACAGATGCTGAATTATCAGAGCCCTATCCAGTTAAATGAAAGAGTTTCCTTTCAAGACCTAGAAGCAGCTAAATTATTGAGCAAAGGAATATGTAATGACATTCATTTACTGACTATGATGTATAGTGGAGAAATGTGTTACTGGGGATTGAAACATTGTGGGCAAATCGACATCCAGAAAATCATACATGAATACTGTTACTTTTGGAGCAAGCTGTACTACACACAAAAAACACTTTGAACTTCTGAGAAGCAGGGGAAAAATATTTGAAAAAGTGTATATCTGTGTGTGAAAGACCCCTGGAAGAGCGAGAATAAAATATAACAAATGCAAAACAAATTTCAAAATTCTTTCTTCATTGCTATAACCACTTGTTGTTGTTGTTAAATGCCATCGAGTTGATTCTGATTCATAGCGACCCTGTATAGGGTTTCCAAGAAGCAGCTGGTGAGCTTGAACCACCAACCTTGCAGTTCAAACAACTTTGCAGTCTGATGAATTAGCCCACAGCGCCACACCAGGACTCTGCCATAACCAGTAATTCCATCTAATTAATTTCACACAGATAAAAAAGACTCTTGTTGACCAGGTGCAGGGTCATGAAATGGAAAAATTCCAGAAAAAGAAGACATGTGGACTAACATATAAACATATCCAGTATGGTTATCCTGTTTTAAAATTCAGTCTTCCATTATATATTCTTGATCCTATGACATAATGATTCTAGAACTTCTAAAATGCTGTGTGTGTTATTCTAAGTCAGCTTGAACTACAGATACCCTGCAACTAATAATGAGGAACTTCACTTAATTTTTCAAAGATTATTATACTAGTTTAGATTATTTTTAAAATCTCCTAATATTGAAGTTTGGAATTAAAATCAAAAGACTAAAATCAAATCACATGATTTATTTGAATATATACTATTGTATGTTGTTGTTGTTAAGTGCCTTCAAATTGGTTCCAATCCATAGCAACCCTGTATAGGGTTTCTGAGGAGTGACTAGTGAGCTTGAACCGCCAACCTTGCAGTTCAAATGGCTTTGCAGTCTGGCACATTAACCCACAGTGTCACACCAGGTCTCCATACTATTGTATAGAAGTAGGCAAAAAGAAAAATTGTGGTGAATATTCAGATTCCATTTTCAAAATATGGTAAATAATTAGAGACTACTCAAAGGAATTATTGTGTTTAACTATACTGCCATGAATGGCAATTAAACTTTTTACTGTAGAATATTTTATAAAAAAAATTTAAGGGTTTTTCTATTTTTTAAAAAAGAAAATGCATGGCTTATGCAGTGACTATTGAAGATTAAAAACCAAGTTAGATTGTTAAAAAATAAAAGATATGTAACATCATAAGCCATAAAAGTAATGCTAATAAAACCACATCTAGTGAGGAGGCGGAGAGATGGTGGACTAGGCAGAAGGACTGTACAGACACTCAACAACAAATAAACAGGAAACCAAAGGAAGCAGATGCAAATGATAGTCCTGGAACACTGAGCTTCTGATGAAGAAAAAATAAACAAACCAGCAAATAACAGCAACAAAAGAAAATAGTAATGATGAAAGAAGAAATTTTTCTAAAAATTGACAACAGCTTTCTTTTCACCAATCAGTGATAGGCTTCTGTGCAACTTTCTGACCTCTTGCCTTCACAGCCACCTGAGAAACTTCAAGATGGTCCCTCTGCACCTGCCCAGCCTGCACAAATAACCAGTCTTTCTTTTCTTCTGTTCCCTTTTCTCTACCCCACACATCTGTTCAGTGACTTCTCCTAGTGAAAGCTAGCCCTGGGCTGACCAGGGCCAAGTCCAGATTTGGAGCAAGGTCTGCCCAGGTGGGGTTGTTGTCGATAGCTCTTCTCCCACTTCATTGGGGTTAACAACCTCTGCATTTACCTCCATGTTACTTTGATTTCCTGGAAAGTGAGAGCTTCCCTGGGGGTGTACACTGGTGGTTGCCAGGACAGTGAAGGGATCAAGGAAAATAAATCACATCTTTGTCTCTATGAACCACAGGTAGTTTTCTGCAATGCAAATATGTTTTCTTGTCTCTAGAGCTACTCACAAATGCTCAAGATGGCTGCGGTAGGTCGGTCAGCCACCACAGCAGCTCAGCAGTCACCTCCTCTCTTTCTGTGTCTGCTCAGCTTTCTTTCCTAGTAAACACTCAATCCACTTCTCTATCCATTCATCTGAAGCTTAGAGTTCTAGGACTATTCTCTGCATCTGTCTCATCTGATTTTCGGTATCCTTGCTGCAGAAGGTCC
>NW_006408660.1:8101592-8103079 GCF_000296735.1 Chrysochloris asiatica
TTCCAAGCAAGAATCACATACCCAGCCAAACTGCCCCTCAAATACGAAGATGAAATTAGAACATTCCAGGTAAACAAAAATAAAGGAGTTTGGAATAACCAGGCCATCTTTACAAAAAATACTAAAAGGAGTCCTTTGGACTGAGAACCAACAACAGCAGACAATAACCTGAAATTGACATACACAGCAACACCATCCAGAATGTGGAAGTATCACAAATAAAACAGAGATGTGAGATGGAATATAGGGAACAGAGATATCAATTTATAATGAACACAACTACAAAGTCAAAACAAGGAAACATCTAGTTACAGAACTTCCAGATGGTGAGGAATTCAAATAGATTTCAAGATAAAACAGACTGTTTTAAACTGTGTAAAAATTACTCAATTAAAGGGCAACCTCAAAGAAAATTAATACACACATCAATCATGTAAAGCGAAACCCATAAAGATTTTTTATTGTTTTTAAGTGCCAATGAGTTCATTCCGACCCATAGCGACCCTGTATAGGGTTTCCAAGGAGCAGCTGGTGAGCTTGAACCACTGACCTTTCAGTTCAAACGACTGATGCAGTCTGATGCATTAGCTCAAAACATTAAAGCAACATTAGTGAAGAAATCGACAAGAACCTGCACAAATAAAATGAACTCAACACAGAAAATAACTTGGAAGAAAGAAACCAGCAACACACTGCAAAATGACTATAATTAATTCTTGCTGTTGTTGTTGTTAAGTGCCGTTGATTCGGTTCTGACTCATAGCGACTCTGTATAGGGTGTCCTAGGAGTGGCTGGTGAGTTTGAACTGCCAACCTTAAGGTTCAAACTGACCTTTAAGATGAGTGCTTATCCTATGATGCCATACCAGACTACTTATTGATAATTACACTGATTGTAAATGGATTAAATGCACCAGTCAAGAGGCAGAGAGTAGCATAATGGATTTAAAAAACAAAAACACAGTATCCTTCAATATGTTGGCTACAAGAAACATTCCTTATACAGAAAAACAAAAATAGCTTAAAAATCAAAGGATGGAAAAATGTATTAAGCTAACAGCAATAAAAAATGAGTTGTTGTTGTTGTTATTAGGTGCCATTGAGTGGTACCGACCCACAGCGAACATATGCACAGCAGAACAAAAAATTTGCCTGATCCTAGGCCAACTTCACTACTATTGCCATGCTTGAGTCCATTGATGCTGACACTTGGCCAGTCCATCTCGTTGGGGGTCTTCCTCTTTTTCTCTGACCCCCCACCTTACCAAACATGATATCTTTCTCCAGCGGCTGGTCCCTCCTGACAATATGTCCAAAGTATGAGAGACGAAGTTTGGCCATCTTGGCCTCCAAGGAGCATTCTGGCTGCATTTCTTCCAAAATGGATCTATGGGTTCTTTTGGCAGCCCATGGCACTTTCAATATTCTCCTCCAACACCATAACTCAAAAGCATCAATTCTTCTATGGTCTTCCTTATTCACTGTCC
>NW_006408660.1:8104642-8122066 GCF_000296735.1 Chrysochloris asiatica
ACAAGAGACATATCTGCATTTCCTTTCATCAGCCTCGCCTAGATAGATTGGATACTACTCATTGGAGATTCTACCTTCCTCCACACCTTCTGGATCTAATTTCATTTTCTCTTGATGCTATCTGCATCATTCAATAATTTGTCTAGAGAATCTTTCAATAACGAAAATCGATGCTTGAAGTTTTTCTTCAGTTCCCCCAGCTTGAGAAATGCTGAGCGTGTTCTTCCTTTTGTAGGAGTGGCAATATTAACTTCTGATAAAATAGACTTTAAGACAAAACCAACATAAGAGACAAGGAAGGATATTATCTCATGATTTAAGGATCAAGTGAACAAGAAGACATAACTATAATAAAAATCTATGCTACCAATAAAAGAGCCTCAAAATACATAAATCAATAGTAGAACTAAAGAAAAACAGACAATTTAATAATGGTAAGTAATTTAAATAATTTTTCGATGAAGGAAAGAACAAGCAGAAAGAAACTCAACTAAGACACAGAACTAAACAACACAATTAACTAACTTGACTCATAGATTTATATAGAGCACTCAACTCAACAATGGCACAATACATTCTTTCCAGTGCACATGGAACATTCTCCGAAATAGACCATATATTAGGCCACAAAGCAAGTCTCAATAAATTGAAAAACATCAGATTCTATAAATCTTTTCAGATCACAATGCTATAAAATTAGAAATCAACAATAGGAAGATCAAGAAAACAAAATCAAATTCCAGAATAAGGTGGCGTAGGTAGAATCCCCACTGAATAGTTTTCCTCTTGTCTAGATGGGTCTGATGAAAGGGGATGGGGAATAATGGGGAGAGGACTTTATGATCAATTGTGAGTGCTTGTTATCAGTACTAATTGTGATTGTCATAACTGTGAATGTAGAAGATGTGTAACTAAAAGGGGGAAGTAGTTAATCTTTCATTTCAGGAACAGAGGACCCTAGGACCATCAAAGGACTATCAAGGGGGAAGAGCATGAGTGGAGTGTGGAATCCTAACCAGAAAAGCTGTGACAGCAGAGATGTTGGCAGAGGTGATGGCATAGAGAGATAGAGCAGCTGAGGGCTCTAGGTCCATGGACTGAGAATGGCTGTGTGTTTGCAGGCAGGAGGCTGGCTTACATAATGTACCCTTTGGACATTTAAACAAATATATATTTTCTGTGTGGTATGTGTACATTAAGAACAAAGAGGGGAAGAGCAGAATAGAGGATGGATTGGCAAAGTGGCAGCGTCAGTGGGCTTAAGCGTGGCAACAATAGTGAGGTTGGCCCAGGATCGGGTAGTGTTTCATTTGCTGTGCATAAGGTTGCTATGAGTTGGTACTGACTCGATGGCACCTAACAATAACAGCAACAATGGTAAATGGCGGGGATTGTAACCATTGCAATGAAACAAAGTATGATTTGTTGAATGTAAAACTGATGATCTACCCTGTAAACTCATTCAGTTCACAATAAAAAAGCCAAAAAAAAAAAAAAAGTGGGTAGAATGGAAATAGGAACCACAGGGAGGAAGCAGGATAACTGCTTTGGCATGGAGGGGATTGCAATCATTGAGATGAAACAAAGAGAATGATGTGTTGAATGTAAAACTGATCATCTTGTATGTAAATCTTCATTCAGTTCACAATAAAAGGTAACAAACAAAACAAAACCCATTGAGATATCCCACACAGCTATCAGAATGACTAAAATTAAAAATGATGACAACATCAAATGCTGGTGAGGATGTGAAGAAACTGGATCTCTAAACATTGCTGATGAAACTACAAAATGGTACAACCACATTGGCAAACATTTTGGCAGTCTCTAGAAAAAAACAAAATATGCAATATCATTCCAGTACATTTGTCCTTGGGAAATGAACAATAATTTTCAAACAGTGTTTACAATAGAATCCTGATGAGGCAACACCAGGCTCTCCTCAGAAACCCTATACAGAGTTGCTATGAGTTGGTGTTTAAGAACAACAACATGTTCACACAAAATCCTGTACATAGATGTTTATAGCATCTTTATTTCTAATAACCCAAATTATAAACAACTTAACTTCCTTCAATAGGTGAATGATTAAATAAACTTTGTTAAGGTAGAGTTTTTGTGTAACACTGTAGGATAAGCACTGGACCTCAAGGTTGGACGTTCAAACTCACCAGCAGCTTCTAGGAAACCTTACATAGGATTGCTATGAGTCAGAATTGACTTGACAGCACTTAACAACAATAACAATTCACATTGAGGTGCTGTAGGATAAGCACTGGACTGGTAACCACAAGGTTGGCAGTTCAGACCCATCAGCCACTCTTGGAAACTCTATGAGTTGGAATTGAGTCAAGGGCACTCACCATCAATCTACACTGAAGGCTATATTCTTTGATCTTCATTAGTGTTTCAAGTCCTCTTCGCTTTCAGCAGGCAAGGTTGTATCACCTGCATATTGCAGATAGTTAATGAGTATTCTTCCAATCTGATGCCATATTCTTCGTCATATAGTCCAGCTACTCTGATAATTTGCTCAGCATACAGATTAAATAAGTATTGTGAAAGGACAGAACCCTTACACACACCTGCCCTAGTTTTAAACCAGGTAGTATCCTCTTGTTGCGCTGGACTAGAAAGTCAGTTTGAAACGCATGGTCGGCAGTTCAAGCTTACTAGCTGCTCCTTGGAAACCCTATACAGGGTTGCTATGGGTTAGAACTGACTCGACAGCACTTAACAACAACAACAACATCCTCTTCTGTTTGAATACCTGCCTTTTGGTAGATATACAGGTTCCACAAACAATTAAGTATTATTGAATTCCCATTTCTCAAAATGTTACCCATAATTTGTTATGATCCACACAGCTGAATTTCATTCCATAGTCAATAAAACACAAACATCTTTCTGGTATTTTCTGCTTTCAGCCAAGATCTATCCAATGTCAGCAGTGATATTCTTCGTTCCACATCCTTTTCCGAATCCGACTCGATCCTTTAGCAGTTCCCTGTCAATGTACTGTTTCAGCGTTTTTGAACTATCTTTAGCAAAATTTTACTTGCATGTGATATGATATTGTCCAATGATTTTCACATTTCGTTAACTCATCTCTCTTTGGAATGGGCACAAATCTTTTCCAATCAGTTGGCAGAAAACATCAAAAGAAGATGGAAGGTCTACACAGAGTCACTGTGCCAAAAAGAAATGGTTGATGTTCAACCATTTCAAGAGATGGCATATATGATCAAGAGCCAATGATACTGAAGGAAGAAATCCAAGGTGCACTGAAGACATTGGCAAAGAACAAGGCTCTAGGAATTGACTGAATACAAATTGAAATAAACTGATGCAGCCCTGGAGGCGCTCACCCATCTATGCCAAGAAATTTGGAAGACAGCTACCTAGCTAACTGACTGGACAACTCCATAGGAGTTTTTAAAATAATTAACTGTTTTTGGAGCTAGGAAATTCTGAAATAATGGCTGCACCAATAATGGTTTGGTTTGCAACTCTATCCCATCTATCTATCCTCCTTTCAATAAATAGCAACCCAAGAATGTTCAGTGTACTTAGCACTCCGGTTTTACGGCAGGGCCCTCAGCCTCCTGGCTCAGAGACTTGTTGCCTGACATGCCAGGACATTCTAGGGCTGCTCCTAAGAAATCATTTGGTTTTTAGCCTCCATTCAAGGCCTGGTGACCTGCCTAAGTGCTTCAACTCAAGTTCCCGTGTATGTGTGGTGTGAGTATGCCTAGATGTGTTCATGGGTATCTCTCAATGTAACTGTGTGTGTCTTTGTGGGTGTGGTGTGTCTCTCTGTGTATCTGTGTGCTTGTGATTGTGTCTGTGTTTGCATGTGCCTGTGTGTGCATCTGGTGTATATGGTGTGCTATTTGTGTGCACGTATGAGGTTCTGCCTGGAGCTATGTGTATGTATGTGACGTCTGTGTTTGCGTCTATGTGTGTTTTAGGCATATATGGTAGGCTGTGTGCATGTGTCTATGTGTGTGTGGTGTTGTGGGTCTGTGTGAGTCTGTGTGCGCGTGAGCTGTGGGTACGCGCGGGTGCGCGGTGTGTCCTCACACGAAAAGGATCGCTCGGGAGCGCCCAGCTTCCCGGGCCGTGGCTCTCTGGGGCGGATGGTGTGTTGCACCCCCGCGCGCCTCCCTGCTGCCCGGCACACGTGGGCCCGGCGCCGCCTTCCCGCGCCGCCCGCTGGGCCGCGTGTCCCCACCCACCGCGGGCCGCCCGCCCCCGACACGGAGCCCGGCCCGGGGATAAAGTGGCGGATCACTCGCCGCGCCCAGTCGCCACTGAGACGGCGGCGCGCAGCTCGGCCCGGCCCTGGCCCCCTGCAGACGAGGACCGCGCGGCGCTCGGGGGACGCGGATTGCGGTGCTCGTGGCCCCGGTAACTGGCTCCTGGCCCCCGCCCCGCCCGCGAGTGCCGAGCAGTCCCCAGTTCCCGGGTCCGCAGCACGTTTGCTACGCTCCCGGCGCCTGGCTGTGTGTGCGCGTGAGTGAGAGCGCGCGGGGTGTGTATGCGTGCGCGCGCGCCCTCCCTGCTCCCTCGCACCAGCCCCCAAATCAACTTGTTCCCATCCACTCCATTTTTCCTGTCCATACAGTCCCCTGAGCAGGGACGCCGAGCCAATCCTCTTGATTTTTCTTTTGGCATTTCCCATGACAGCCGCAGAGCTCTGTTCCCTTTGCCGGCGGAGATAGGCAGGAAGGAAAGTTTGTCAGAACCTTCGGGGGTGACTTTGTCTCGGCGACCCGCATTTGTGCGTATGCGAGGTGCCGCCAGTGTGCGCGGAGCGGGTTCCCAGTTTCCTCGGCAGTGGGTGCCGGGCTCGCGAGCCCCTCCCTTCTCCAAGCACCTCCCGCGACTCGTTTAGGAAAAGTGCTGAAATGAACTAGTAGCGGAGAATCGCCAGTGCCCGCGCCCCTCTTTGGGAAAGGCGGGGAGCCCTAAGCGGCTGTCACTGAGAGCTGGCGGCAGGCTCCTGGCTCAGCACTCAGAAAACCCGAAATAGGGGCGGAGGGTAGGGAGGGGATGGAGGCTAGGAGAGGGGCTCAGGATCTGCTTGAATGCTGCCCTGTGACAGCCGAGAGGAGGGAACAGCCCTTATTTGCCTGATTCCCCAGGCTGTCGCCCTTCTGGAATGCAAACCCAGGACATGATGGATACAGGTTTGTCATCGCAGCTTCGGAATTTCAACCCCTAGAAATCACCGGAGTACCATCCACCTCATTATTGTGCCCCAAGAAATTGTTCCTGGGAGATTTTAAGATAGATGGTCTTCTTGCAGCTGGGTCTTTGTACACATAGAATTGACTATAATTTCCACTTGATTACAGCTAAAATAGTCGTTAAGATTAAGTGTCCTGAAATGAGTTAAAATAAACACAGATGGGAAGGGGGAAAGAGCTGTAACGAGGCACTTAAAAAATAAAGTGAGCATTTTTGTAAGAACAAATGGGAGTTTTCAGTCTTGTAGAGGTTTGCAAGAAATAGATGTATGTTTAAATCTTTGAAATGGGGTTTTTGGGGGGGTTTTGGACTGCTTTGTGTGTGTGTGTGTGTGTGTGTGTTTAATGTTACTGATGCTGAACAAATCTTTCCTCTCCATCTCTATATGTTTTTGTGGTTTTTCTGACTTGGAACAATATCCTCCTTTCTTTCAAGGACTTACAGATCCTTTCAGAATGCCGGAGGAAAGTTCTAGGCAGACCCTGCCTAGCGTTCAGGACCAGAACCACACTCAGCTGATCAACGCTGACGGTCAGCACCTCTTCTGCAGGTACTGGAAGCCCACAGGCACGCCCAAGTAAGTGTTTTCTAGACAGCTGACTGAACTGGTGTGGGGAGGCAGCTGCCTTGCCTCTCTTCCCTGTGGGCCACTTCCTACAAGTCTTGCTTCACATGTCATTCTACTGTTAGACGAGTGGTGCTAACGGAGCTGAGTTTAGACTTCATAATTTAAAAAATTATTGTTATAACAAGTAGGATGTAGCTTCTACCATAGAGCAGTTTTCAAAAATTCCACATGACTTTATTTTTTGTATTTGAGTTGATTTCCTGTTGTATAGGCATTCAAGCCTAATAGTTAGAGAAAAGCATTGGCTAAAAACCCAAAATATTAAATGTTTTTACCCTTTGCACTGTTTTTCTGCCTGTTTCTTAGATGCAAAAGAGGACATAAGTGTTTAATTTCTTATCAGCTCAATTGTTTTCCCCATTTTCCATTATGGGTTTGGGACTAATGGGACAGCTGGTCTATTGCTGCACCTCTCTCTCTCTCTTTCATGTGAAATATGGGGAAGTCTGTTTGTTATTCAGGAAAAGAAATTAGTTGTGGTTATTGATTGACTTAGCAGCAAGTGAACATTTCCTGTCCCCTAGAAGTTGTCTTATCACTTATCTGTTAGGGAACAAGGCATGGTGAGGATATCACCTCCCTTTGTGTTGTGGTGGAAATGTAGGATCAGCATTGGACTGCTAACCACAAAGTCGGCGGTTCAAACCCACCAGCCACTCCTTGGAAACCCTATATGGGGTTGCTGTTGGTCAGTATTGACTTGACAACACTTAACAACTGCAAGTTTGGAAGTTCAAGTCCACCAGCTACTCCTTGGGAACCCTATATAGAGTAACTGAGTCGGAACAGACCCTACGGCACTTAACAACCAATGGATGTTCAACAAGGTGTGCATAATCTAGGTTGTTGTTGTTCAGTGTTGTCAAGTTGACCTATCTAGGGTTTCCAAAGATTGACTGGCAAGTATAATCCAGGTAGCTGTACAGTAAATCCATGTACTGGCCTCCAGAAATAGGAACTTTTAAAGAGCTCTGGTTTTAAAAAAAAAATCACAGTTTTAAGGCAGTTATACAAGCTGGCTCGCCAGCCCCTTTATCTCTGGTGTCTTCTCAAAGTGACTGACAATAGCAACTACCTTAAAGATTTCTTCCCAAACTTCTGTGTATACATATGTGTCAAGAGGGAAGGAATGAAGGAAAAAGGGCAGGTGGAGAGAAAGAGAAAAAGAGGGTTGTCAAGCATTGTAATGCTAATCAATCATTGATTGACTTAACTGGCTGTAGAATTGCATGTTCTTGTTTTAATTTTGAAGAAATCTGTGGTAGATGATGAGTTATTTGATCACGATACAAAATGAAGACAAAGAATTAAAAGTAGAAATTCTCAATGTCCCAGTCTCAGGCTCTGGGCTTTGTTTGTTAAGGAGTGAGGCTGTCCTAGTTTGAGTCAAATAAAGAGCCTTGCCTCCCCCCACACCCAGTGTGTGTGGGGAGAGTGGGGGGTATTGGGTGGCAGTTGGGTGAGTGTCCTGTGCTGGCCCAGTTGGCTGCCCTTGCCTGGGCTGTGGGTGGTTTCACAATCTATGTGCTCAAATTGCCTTATAGGGAGCTCTCTGTCCTTTCACTTGTATCCTTAGTTTTAAGTTGAGCTGGTTCTTTGAAGTCAATGTCTACTCAGTGGTGGATGCTGATGGGAATAAGATAGCAATGAGGGTGGAGACTGAGCAAGTTGGGCCCTAGGATTTGGAAGAGAAAATGTGGGTCTGGGAAAAGTTAAGGGCAGGCACACTGGAACAGAATGGACAGCAGAACAGGTAGCCTATGAGGCTCCCTGATCTGTGTTACTCTCATTGTACAGAGGAGGATGGGAGGTCACTCTCCTGCCTGCCCTGCCTCCTTGTCTGGGATGACACAGATTCATAAACTCCCCTCGGTACCACAGCCACCTAGCACTGACCAATCAGATTAAAGCAGGGTCCTGGAGCACCCCCTGCCCTGACAGAACTAACCCTGTGACTGGGGATCTTGGAATGTCCTGAGGAAGGGCCATCACTGTTCAGTTGGGTGTGCTGCCTGCCCTTGGTACTGGGCATTGGTTTGTATTGGTGATCTGTGCTTTGGCCTTCCTAACTGGACACTTGCTTCTTGGACCCTGCCCAGAGTACCTGCCCTCAGAGAAGTTGTTGAGCACTAAGACCTGCTCTGAAGGTTTTCAGAGCAACATCAACTTCAAGATGTCAGCCACAGCCTGGCAAACCGGTTTAACCAGTTTTAATGAAGTAAGTTGTAGATGCCAATTTCTTCAGACTGGGCACTAAAAAAAAAAAAAAAAAGAAAAAAGAATTTGTGGAATTGTCGTTATAATTTGTGCATTCAAACACAGACTGTTTTTAACCCAGCAGACCAGAGGTTCAGTACTTACCAGTCATGAAGCAGAGATGTCAAACCTTTGAGTGGCAGAGTCAAGACAGATCCATGCTCATCTAGCATTATTAAGGTCGTAACAATTATTATAAAGCTTAAGGTGTATCAGAATCATTTCACATTAACTGAGTGCTAGGTATGTTCTAGGCTCTAGGTTTGACCCTCTACATATGTGATCTCATTATCCTGTGAGGCAAGTATTAGTATTATATATTATTTCCATTTTACAGAAGAGGACACATGTCCAGAGTTAGGAAATATCTTGCCCAAAATAACCCAGCTAGTTAGTAGTAGCTGGATTTGGTCTTTAGCTCTTCTTACCACACTATTAGGACTCCTGGTGTGGTGCTGTGGGTTAATTCGCCAGACTGCAAAGCCATTTGAAGTGCAAGGTTGGTGGTTCAAGCTCACCAGCTGTTCTTCGGAAACCTTATATGAGTCTCTATGGGTCAGAACTGACTTGACAGCACTTAACAACAACAACTATCACACAATTGAGCAAAATAATATTTTCCCTGATAAATTCTTGTGCTTTTGGTTAGGGTGAATCACTTCTTATGGTCAAGAAGAATAGAATAATACATTCTCCCCAATTATTTGTTAATTTTGTGCTGAAAGTGGGGAATAGGTATATATCCATTTGGAAAGAAAGCATCGCATCACATGGTGCCCTGGGTGACACCGCATCTTAGCATTTTCTGCGTTGGTGATGTTAGCAGGTCTCAATGATGAGATCCACAGGGTGGTAGAGGCAGATCTATCGGTGGGGTGGACTTGGTATATTCCTGAGCTGAGAGAGTCAAGGCAACTCTAATGTCCTTTTGTTGTTGTTGTTGCTAAGTGCCGTCTAGTTGGCAGAGACCCAATATAGGGTTTCAAGGAGCGGCTGGTGGGTTTGAACAACCGATCTTCTGGTTCAAAACAACCTAGAGATCAAATGCTGTGTAGTAATATTTAAACCAGTAACTAGTTGCTATTTAGTCCGTTCTGACTCATGGTGACCCCATGTATGAACTGTGCTCCATAGTATTTTCAATTGTTATTTTTTTTAAAGTACATAACCAGGTTTTTCTTCAGAAATGCCTGTGGGTAGACTTGAAACACCAATCTTTAGGTTAGTAGTGAGTTTCATAAACCATTTGCACTACCAGGGACTCCTTCCAGCAGTTAAACCTCTCTAGTTTCTTCTCCATACCATGCTGGCTTTCTCTTTCTTGCTCAGGCTTTGGTAAGTGACTAGGCTAGTTTCCTCCACATGCCATGTGGCCATAGCCTCACTCTGCTCTCACACCTTCTACTCCTCAAGGCTGAGCTGCCAGGAAGACTGTGGATAGCGTGTGTGGTTGATTACATGGAGTTGGGGATATGAGGGTGAGGCACATGGATGGACCGTTGTTTCTGGAACCTTCCTGAGTTCTAAGAGCCGTGGTCTGTTGTCTATAATTTAAAGCTCTTTCTGCACCTTTTTATGTTCTGAGTGGGGCTCAGCTGCCTGCCCTTCCCTTCCTCACTTTGATACCTCTCTCCAAGAAGCATTCCCTTGCATATCCGGAGCTGTGGGCAGTGCCATATTAGGACACATCCTCCCACCTATGCAAATTTACCTGGAGAAGAAGCAAGTCTCCCTCCTGAAACTTGAGATATATTTAAATGATACAAAAAACACCCTTCCTTCTTCCTCCCTCTCATTCTCCCCTCGCCTATCAGCAACCATGCATTGGGTGTGGCCCCTGTGGCTCCTGATAAGGTCCTCCCAGCAACTTGGAGAATCTTCACCATCTGGCTGGACATCATTTCTAGCCCCACTGCCTCTGGGAATCTTGTTATAAAAAATGACACTGGGTTTGTCCTGTTCTCCTTTCCCGCTGAGGTTTCTAACAAGTTATAAAATAGTTCATTAGCATTTTCCCACCCCCATCTACTCTCAGGTATGGAATCCTGGAGTGGCTCTGTAGCATAACCACTGGACTGCTAACTTAAGGTTGAAAGTTCAAACCCACCAGCCGCTTCTTGAAAATGCTTACAGAGTCTCTGTGAATCAGAACTGATTTGACGGCACTGGGCTATTAACCACAAGGAGTCCTGGTGTGGCGCTGTGGGTTAATGGGCCAGGCTTCAAAGCCATTTGAACTGCAGGGTTGGCTGTTCAAGCTCACCAGCTACTCCTCAGAAACCCTATACAGGGTCACTGTGGGTTGGAACCAACTGAACGGCACTTAACAACAACAAGGTATAGTTCAGTGTTTTAAGTTTATTTCTCATTCTCCAGGGTCTGTTTCTTACCTGTGCACATATAAAGGACTATATAGCAGTATTTCAGTCTCTCTGGCAGTGTCTGGATTCTCCTACAGCCCAGGCCAGTTGCTTTCTCCTCAGAGTGCATGCAGTCTGAGTGACTGGTGTTACTAGCTCACTGTTTCACTTAACTATGAGCTAGTCACAGCACCTTTAATGGTGTCAACTAATCACACTTGTCCCTAAAAATGGCCGTTGTGAATCCCATTCTGATCTCCATGGGTACAAGGAAAACCTCGGTCTGCCTTCTGGCTCCATTCTTGGATGGAGTTAGGCTCAATTGTGAGATGCTAGATAGACTAGCTTTTTTCATATTCTTTTGCAAAGAAGGTCGAAGGAATTCACAGAGCCACCGTACCAAAAAGAATTGGTTGATTTCAATCATTTCATGAGGTAATGTATGATCAAGAACCGATGGTATTGAAGGAAGAAGTCCAAGCTGCGCTGAAGGCGTTGACCAAAAACAAGCCTCCAGGAACTGACGGACTAGAAATTGAAATGTTTCCACAAACTGATGCTGTACTAGAGAAGCTTACTCTTCTATGCCAAGAAATTTGGAAGACATCTGCCTGGCTAACTGATTGGAAGAGATCCATATTTGTGCCTATTCCTAAGGAAGGTAACCCAATGGAATGTGGAAATCATAAAAAAAAAATATATTAATTTCACATGCAAGTAAAATCTTACTGGAGATAATTTAAAAATGACTGCAGGGAGCTTCCAGAAATTCAAGACAGATTCAAAAGAGACTGTGGAACTAGGAATATCATTACTGATGTCAGATGGATTTTGACTGAAAGCAGAGAATTCCAGAAAGATGTTTACTTGTACTTTATTGACTATGCAAAAGCATTCAACTGTGAACCACAACAAACTATGAATAACATTGCAAAAGAATGGGTATTCCAGAACACTTAATTGTGCTCATGAGGAACTTGTACATAGACTAAGAGACAATCATTTGAGCAAAACAAGGGGATACTGAATGGTTTAAAATCAGGAAAGGTTTTCTCCAGAGTTTTATTCTTTCACCATACTTACTCAGTATGTATGCTGAGTAAATAATTCAAGAAGCTGTATTATATGAAGAAGAACATGACATCAGGATTGGTGGAAGACTCATTAGCAACCTGCAATATACAGATGACAACCTTGGTTGCCAGAGCAAAGAGGATTTAAAATGCTTACTGATGACAATCAAAGACTACAGCTTTCAGTATGGATTGTAAAGAAAGCATAAATCCTCACAAGTGGACCAATAAATAACATTTTTGGTAAATGGAGAAAAGGTTGAAGTTGTCAAATAATTCATTTTGCTTGGATCCATGGAATCAACAACACTCATGGAAGCAACAGTCAAGAAATCAAGTGACATAATTACATTAGGCAAATCTGCTGCACAAGACCTTTTTAAAGTGTTCAAGAGCAAAGATGTCACTTTGAGGACTAAGGTACGCCTGACCCAAGTCATGGCATTTTCAATAGCCTCATATGCATGTGAAAGTTAGACAATAAATAAGGAAGACTGTAGAAGAATCAGTGCATTTGAACTATGGTGCTGGAGAATATTAAAAGTGTCATGGACTACCAAAAGAACAAACAAATCTATGCTTGAAGAAATACAACCAGAATGCTCCTTAGAATTAAGGATGGCCAGACTTTGGACATCTTCTTAGGAGGGATTGTTCCGTGGAGAAGGACATCAGACTTGGTAAAGAAGAGGGATAGTAAGAAAGAGAAAGACACGTTGGCAGCAACAGTGGGCTCAAAAATAACAAGGATTGTGAGGATGATGCAGGGCCAGGCAGTGTTTCGTTGTGGTGCATATAGGGTCACTATGAGTTGGAACGCACTTGACAATACCTAACAACAACATCAACAACAGGGTAGCTCTTGGGCTCCCCAGTGCTCTGTAGTGAGACAGGCTCTGGGGGCTACCTCTGGGAGTTTTCTTGTTCTTGCTCAGCATTTGTCATATTCCAAGCCAACAAGTCAGCTCAGCAAACAGTTACTGAAGTCTACACATGCCAAACTTAGTTGGGTACCAGGGTGGAGAGGAGATTGCAAAGACCATTCTATGTGATTAAAAGAGTGGGGAGGGGACAAATAAGATGAATCTATGCATTTGTTGTTGTTGTTAAGTGTCGTGGAGTCGGTTCCAACTCATAGTGACCCTGTAGGATTTCCAAGGAGCAGCTGGTTGGTTTGAACTGCTGACCTTGTGGTTCACAGTCCAATGCTGGTCCTACAGTGCCACACCAGGAGTCCTATGAATAGTTAAAATATAATGTGGCAGGTACCTAGACAGGAGCCCTGATGGCTCAGTAGTTAATTCCTCGGCTGCTAACGGAAATGTCATCTGTTAAAAGCCACCAGCCACTCCATGAGAGAAAGATGTGGCGACCTGTTTCCATACAACCTTGGAAACCCTCTGGGCAGCTCTGCGCTGTACTCTAGGACCACTGTGAGTTGGAATCAGTTTGACAGGAGTGGGTGGGTGGTGGTGGGTAGATAGGTACCGAGAAACATGCTGCTAGGCCTTTGTGCAAATTAGTAAACATTGTCCGTCCAGGTACATGAACTCTCTAGGTGCATGTGTGCTGATCAGTGTCTGGGCAGGGTTTCAGCCCTGATTCACCTTCCTGCCAGTGCCCTTGAACTCTATTCCACTTGAGAGAAGGGCCTGCCAGTTAAGGAGCCAAGGCAAAAAGGCCACAGAGATCAGTGAATCCGGGAGCTGACACTAGTGAGATGTTGTTGTTATTGTTATGTGCCGTGGAGTCGGTTCCAACTCATAGCGATCCTGTACAGGGTTTCCAAGGCTGTAAATCTTTACGGGAGCAGAAAGCCTCATCTTTCTCCTGCAGAACACTCATAGTTTCGAACTGCTGACCTTAAGGTTCACAACCCAATTTGTAACCAACTGAGATGTTACTAGGGCAGAAAGCAGGAAGCAGAAAACAGCAAAACTGAAGGTGGGGTTGGGGTTGGGGGTAGGCCTAGGGCTCTAGCAGACCAAAATACAGGACTTAGACTTCAATCTTTAGGGCCTGGGGATCCATGGACAGGTTTCAAGCAGGAAAGTGGCAAAGTCAGATTTGTGTTTAGACAACCAGTCTGTTGAAAGTGTTTGCACTAATTCAGGTGAGAGGTGACAAGGTCGGAGTCACTGTAAGGATAGGGAAGATCAGGATTGAGTATGTTTGGTGGCTCATGATGAGTGGTGGAAGAAGGAAAAGGATGATTCCCAGGAGTCTCCCTGAGTGACTAGGTGGGAGCTGGTGTCATAAGGATTCCATATCAGAGCAAACACCTTCTGATTATTCTCTGCTGAGAGTATGCCCTGGTGGCCCTCTGGCAGTGAGAACATGTGGACTGCCAACCTCTGTTGGACACTTTATTTGCACAATCCTGGAATAAACTGGTAGGAGAAGTGGGAGGCAGGGAGACGGGGCTCTCCCAGCTCTGCAGGGCCACACAAACCAAATCACCTTCCAAACATCTCTTCCACTTTTATGAACATGAGGAAGATAGTGTGTTTTTACATTGTTTCACACAAGGAACAACAACAAAAAATGAAGTGCTTTTGACCTAGCTCTATTTTTGCAGGAAGTTTACACTTGAACTCTAGGAAGATGGACCATATTGTGCAGCTGATAGCAAAAACTTTAATTTTAATCAGATATCTGACTTTAATAGCATTGTTTCCTTTGCCTATTTTAAGAATTTCAAAAAGTTTCTGTCTCTCATATGAAACTGTTTCTCCTTCTGCTGCTATGTCTTTGCTGTAGCAGAGCAAACTGCCTTATTTTTAAGTAGGGCATCTCTTCTGGGCTTTTTCTTTCTTTCTTTCTTTCTTTTTTTTTTTGAAAGCTCTTCGAATAGCGAAGATCTTTTGATGGTAAGAGGAAAGACCGGCTGCTATTCTTGCAGTTGATTTTTCCAACAGCTTCGTTAAGGGATAATTTCTTCCAGTTGCTATAAGAATGTTCTGCAGATACAAATCTGGCTTTGTTTTCCAGTGGAGCCCAAGAAAAAAAAAAAAAAATAGCAAAACAAGCTGCTTCCTGAATAGCATCCATTGTCCACCATTGTCTGTTTACCCGTGCCGGCATCTTTTAGGTCTGCACCTCCCTCCCAGAGGCCCTCTCTCCATGAACATCAACCATGCCATTGGCTATGGTGTAAGTGGAGGAAATGGACTTCAGCAGTGTAGATTTTCACAGCTGAAAGGACAAAATGACCCTTGTCCCATACTTTAGGGTGGTACAAGGTTTCTATTGGGAGGAGATTCTTTTCATAAGGCACAGCATTGTTCTTTAGGTGCTGGGAGTGGGGGTGCTGATTGGGTCCCTGGGTGACACTGGGGGTGACATTGTTCTCTGTATTGGAGGGCTAATAACCCACAGCAGGGGCTTGTTTGTGTAAGAAGAGCTGTGTGCTATAAGGCACTTCATTCACAGTTGCTCCAATTTAAGGTTCATGAAGCCATCTTCCAGCCTGCTTTTCTCCTAGCGAATAGTGACCATTGGTCTCTGCTCTGGGCTTTCAGCATCTCCTCTGTGTGACGTGATCAAAGGCATGCCTCACTTTCCTTGAAAAGGTTCAAGCCAGCCATTCCTCATGGAATCACAGATCTAGTAATGTTCTATCCTGGATGCAATGAAAGGAAGAAGAGGGGGAGAGGGAAGGGGAGAGAAAGGAAAGAGGAAGAAGAGTGAAAGGAGAAAAGGAATTTCAAAAGTATATACTCATATAGTGTCTGTTTTGTATGTGTACATCAAAAAAAAAAAAAAGAAAAAAGGTAGGGGTGAGAACAGAGATAAATACTGTTAACTGATGATACATGAAGAGGATTGTAATCATTGCAATGAAACAAATAGGGTTTATTGAATGCAAACTGATAATCTGCCCTGTAAACTCTTACTTAATTCACAATAAAAACTTGAAAAACCAGTAAGAGACCCTGAAAGTTCTGTGTCATCCTCATCACTTTCACATGGAAAGTTGGGCCCACAGGATGGGTATGAGTTCTTTAGGTTGTCAAGCAGACTGGTGTTTGGTGGGAACACCACCTCCTGACCATTCACATCTTCTCTTCCATGCTGTTTCCCAGGAACCACTCTTACAAGTTTAAATCACAAGTTGATCTTGCCCAGTAAGCATTTGTGCCAGTATTCAGTGCTTGGAGAGGTGTTAATTCACCAACATCTTCATTTTTGTGGTACTGTTTTCAATGGTTAGAAACATGTGACTCTGAGGTGGTAGAAGTAGCTGTGCTGCAGAAAAGACCTTAGGAGACTTAGCACCCAGGACAAAATGGGAAGAAATGGATCAATTATAGAAGGAAGAGAGGCTCAGGAGGCTTCTAGGAGAATGAGAATCTGGGAAGAGGAAGAGGACAGTGTCAGAACAAACAAGAGAACCCCTTTTCCCAAATAAAGGGAAATCAAAGAGGGGAAAAAAATAACAGAAAAAGAGAATGAAGAGAAGGAGGAAACTGTATCTTTGGCAGTAGGCCTTTTTCCTAGATAGTATATACTCCTATTGGATTAGAGTGAAATTTTTTAGTTAAGAAATCACTGCCGTGAGTAACTGTTATCATGACTAATTACGACTGTCACAATTGTAAAGGTAGAAATTTTATAACAAAAACAGGGGAGTAGTTAATCTTACAGTCCAGAGACAGAAGACCCTAGCACTATCAAGGGAGAAGAGCACAAGCAGAATGTGAGACCTTATCCAGAGAGCAGTGACACCAGAGATGGAGGCAGAGATGGGGATATGGAGAGGGGGAGTGGCTGAGGATTCTAAATTAATGGGAAGACAGGGACTAAGAGCTGGCAGCCAGGAGACAGACTTGCAGAATATGCCCTTTGGTGGTGTAAATTAATATATATGCCTGAGTGTTTTTACAAAAAAAGAGCTAAAGTGAAAAGAGAGAAGTGCTGTTAACTGATGGCATATGGAGGGGATTACAATCATTGTAAGGAAACAAGGTATATGATTTGTTGAATGTAAAACTGATGATCTGCCCTGTAAACTTTCACTCAATCCATAATAAAAACCTTAAAAAAAAAAAAAAGAGATCACTGCCATTGGACATCTTAGACAGTTTGCTGTCTTGGTCCCATTTAGTCAAGCTTGAAGAGACATGTTCCAGGAAAGCAGAAAAGGACAGAGCATAGGGAGAAGTGTTAACTTTGAATGAGCTGCTGGGTCCACTCCTGTCAGCATGTGCTAGATGTGGAACCATCCATCTCTGCCTCCAGATTCTCATCTTCAAAATGGGGAGTAAAGCGCCTTTCCTGTATGGGGGTTCTGATAATTCAACGTAAGTGCAAAGGCACATCTGGCAAGTGTGATCTCTTTGGCTACCTCCACTGTTGGTATTGTAGGCTCTAAGAAGCATACGTTGGGCTTCTGTGTTATCCACTTTTACATCCTTCCACAGTCATGGCAAGCATCAGGTCCATAGATGTGAAAGCAGTAATCACTTGTATAAATTTTGTCTTAACTGCTCTCCACCAGTGATGCCAGCTTACATGCTTTGCCCATTTATTTACTTATTTTTCTGAAGTATTAAAAATCAGTTCCAGGAGAACAAACAAGATGGTGGACAGGGTACAAGTGCAGTGAGGATCTCCGTCAGCAACAACACATAATACTGGAACAAGCAGGCTCAGGGGATGGTTCCAGAACTCTGAACCACATATAAAGGAATATTTAGAAAGTTGCAAGGCTTACAGCCAGCAGAATTTGTAGTAGAAGCAAGAAATCCAGTGCTTTCTAATCCAAGGTGCTCAGCTGCTCCCTGAGCAGCCATCTTGGGGGAGACCAAATGGGAGAAGGATCAGAGCAGTCACGGACACCTGATAGAACCAC
>NW_006408660.1:8122166-8122628 GCF_000296735.1 Chrysochloris asiatica
GGGAGACCAAATGGGAGAAGGATCAGAGCAGTCACGGACACCTGATAGAACCACAGAGATAAAGGTGTGGACATTCTTCTTTTTATTATTTTTTTTTTTTTTATCTATTTATTGGTCTTTCACTGTCTGTGCACCTCCATTCTGGTGACTAGAAGGGGTGCCTGAGCAAGTGGACACTCCACCCTCACCCCTGGAGAGTTCTATTATTCATGCGCACAGATTTACTCAAAATTTAAAAGGACCATTTCCACTGAAAACCAAATGGCAGCGCAAAATGGCCACACCAGGCCCTGAACTGTTTATCACTAGGAAAAAGTCCTGAACGGGGGTTGTGGAGTGGGACAGGCAGACCAAAAAGGAAACAGGCCAAAAATTAAATCCTGAGTTATGTCATAACAGCCAACAGTAGCATCTTGAAATTTCTCAAGAAGAAGAGTGAAAAGGGAAGCCCATCTCCTGATC
>NW_006408660.1:8123388-8124777 GCF_000296735.1 Chrysochloris asiatica
TCAGTCTATGATCAAAACAATTACAATGTGAAAGAAGGTAAACACGGAAGAACAGAGATCCAGATGGTGAGAAGGTCAGGTAGATTACTGGATAAAATAGACTGTCTTAAATGGAGGGAAAGTTAATGGAATATAAGGTAACCACAATGGTGGGGTTGGGGTGAGAGGTTTAGGGGGTGGTGGAGGGAGGCAATGATAGAGCACAGGGTAAGGGCAGACACATCATAGTTCAGGTGTTGAGGAGGGCAATACAAGAAGGGGGAGGAGGTGGAAGAACAAGGTAGATAGGGGAATACTGAGACAGCTTTGCATGGGCTAAGTGGACAGAGGTAAATGGTGATGCATGCTCAGCCTTGAAAAAATAGGGCTCTGTGATATAGGGATCTAGGCATAGTTTGAAGAGGGGAAATAATACTAAGATGCTTGACTGTCTTATGAATATTGGTTTTCCTTGCCTACTATTGTAAAATAGACACTTGAGTGGGATAGAAAGGAATGTTGGGAAACATGATTACAGAAAACTTGTAAGCCCGTGTTCAGCCTAAAACTGATTGGAATATCGAAAAGGGATTCTAGAACTTGCCCAGTGAAATAGGCCTCTTGCAAAGCCTTTGCAAAATATAGGGCCTTAGGTGGAATTTTGAGTCCCATCCAGAACCTTCTGAGGTGGGACATTCCCACTAGAAAGGACAAGCAGACCAGCCTGGAACAGCTAGAGTGACAGAATATACATCTTCAAAGAAAGATCATTGGGAAAAACCCCAAACAAAAATGTCAATATGACTGGCTACTACAAGAATAAGCAAGCTGTTCGCTGGGAAGCCATCAAGGCAAGTAATCAAGTTCCTTCGGGACAACTCCCCCTCTAGGACTGAAACTCAAAGGGAACACATGAGCAGGCATGTTAGCTTGCTGGTGACCACATTGTCTACTGGTGAGTGAAAGAGGGGGAAAGGCAGCAATGAAGAAATGGGCTGAGTTCAACAACAGTCCATTGACTCCCCCTGACCTGGAAATGAGAGCAAGAAGAGGAAGGGCTGGTTGGTCCAAAGTGTGGTGATACCTGGGGATACCTGAGCCCATGGACAGGGACATACCCATAGAGGCTAGAGCTGAGAGTGAAGAAATGCACAAGAACACACAAACTTGCATATAGTACCTATTTGACCTAGCCTCAATGGCTTGATAATCAGAACTCGACTAGAGGAAGATAAAAAAAACAAAAATAATTTTTTGATAAAGAAAACAAGGGTAAATTGCTACAATTTGATGAACCTGACCTGTACTCATGGAGGTATTTCTCCTTTGGTCCGTCCCTTCTTAAGGATCAGAGTCATATGGAAATGTGTGCACTCCAAGAAATGTGCCCTTCTGCCATTTTCTGCCATT
>NW_006408660.1:8124877-8165706 GCF_000296735.1 Chrysochloris asiatica
CAATTTGATGAACCTGACCTGTACTCATGGAGGTAGTAACTCTAAATATCAACAGAGAGGGAAGGAGTCTTCACATCAAGTATCAGTGCTATCCCCTCTGTACAAAGGGTACATAGGGAAGAGCAACTTGGACATTGGCTACCTAAAATGAGTGGACGATAAAGGCATGGAGTTACTGGCTTACAAGTTTTCAAGAGGGAGTTTAGTTTAAGAGTGTGTGGGGGAAGAAAGAGTCCCCACTGAATAGTTGTCATCTTGTCTAGATGAGTCTGGTAAAAAGAGATGGCAATAAGATTTTTATGATTCAATAGTGAGTAATTGTTATCATGACTATTTGCCACTAGCACAATTGTAAAAGCGGAAGTTTTGTAACAAAAATGGGGGAGAAGTTAATTTTACAATCCAGAAACAAAGGACCCTAGGACCATCAAGGGAGAAGAGCACAAGCAGAATGCAAGACTTTATCCAGAGAAGTAGTGACTCCGGAGATGGAGGCAGAGATGGGGACATGGAGAGAGGGAGTAGCTAAGGACTGTAGATTCCTGGGAAGAGAGGAACTAAGAGATAGTGGCAAGGAGGCAGACATGCAGAATGTGCCTTTTGGTGGTGTAAATTATTATATATGCCTGAGTGTTAAGGAAAAAAAAAAAAAAGGAGCTTATATTAATAAAAAGAAATAATGTTAACTGACGGTACATGGAGGGGATTGTAATCATTGTGATGAAACAAGTAAGATTCGTTGAATGCAAAACTGATGATCTGCCCTGTATACTTTTACTCAATCCACAATAAAAACTTAGGGATAAAAAGAAATCAGTTCCAGTCCAATGAAATTTCAAGCCTCCAGATTGCAGGTGCTTAGTTTACATAGTAAATGAAACAAAAAAAGTCCTGCCAAAGCAATTGATGGTGAAATTCTTTTTGAGATAATAGGAAGTTAGGTAATGAGATGCTTTTTTGTTATGTAAAACCTCTCTGATAGATATTTATTGTATAAATTGACTAGAAGAAGAGCTGGACAACTCTTAGTATGGCTGGGATTCTGCTCAAACCTTAGAAGCTGTTCATCTGTAAGCTTTAATGATTAGGGTTTTGTGTCAACTTGACTAGGCCAGGATTTCCAAAGTTTTAGCAGTTGAGGTGTATTTGTTCCTATGCTTGGACCTAATACAGGCATAGTTAATTCAATGATGAGTTGCTGTGAGTAGCCAGTCAACTGAACGGATGCTTCCTTGGGCAGGTCGCCCGTTCCCAATATAATAGTCACACAGAAGGGACTCTCTCTCTTCTGCTGCGGACCTGGGACTCTGCAATTGTGAGCCATTTCTCTGATTCAGTGGTTTTGCTTTAGAAAAACATGGCCTAGGCAGTGGTCTTTACCGTAAGTTATTTCTGTCTTTGGCACATGCCAGGGTCTTCAAAAACTTTATGGAAAAAACCCATTATCTTTTTTTCACAGACTTTTTGAAGGCCTCTTGTATTTCTCCTTTGGTCCGTCCCTTCTTAAGGATCAGAGTCATATGGAAATGTGTGCACTCCAAGAAATGTGCCCTTCTGCCATTTTCTGCCATTTGGAGAGGGCAGGGGAGTCTGGAGTGCATCCATAATCTACTGCTATATAATAACCAGAAACATCTGTTTATTTAACTCATGGTTTCAAGAGTTGGTAACTTGTGCTTGGTTCCATTGGGCAATACTTCTGATCTTGGTTGGGCTCCCTATGTATCCATGTTCAGCTGCTGAATCTGTGGGCAACAGCAGGTCAGCTAGAGTCTCGCTGGTTTTGGAAGGCTTCGCTCCCATGCCATGAAGTTGGCAGTCTGCTGATGGCAGCACCTCAGTTCTTTATTACGTTTTATCACACTAGTCGAGTTTTCATGGTGATGTTCCAAGAGAAACAAGAGAGCAAGCCCCAGAAGTGTGAGTACTTGTTTCAAGTCTTCATTTGCATGGCTGCAAATGTCCTACTGGTCAAAACAAGCTAGAAAGCCAGCCCAGAGTCAGTGTGTGAGGGTGTATCCAAGGAACAAGGATGGTAGATGAGAATATGTTGTGGTCATTTAAAACCTCTACCAGATGGGGCAAAGATTTCTGTGCTAGACACTGGGAAAGCAGGATAGAAATTGTATTACTGACTCCATTCTGAAGTATTTTTAGAGGTTGCTATGAGTTGGAACTGACTTGACAGCACTTAACAACAACAGAAACCATGTCTTGGACTTGGGTCCAATAAGTCCCAAAGATGCTTGCATTATATCTGGCTCTGGGGCAGTTTGTATCTCATGGTGGTGGAAAAATCTCTGAACTTCTCCAGTGTTCACCTTGAGGTTCATGCCACATCCAAGTCGGGGATTTGCTCATGTTTGTTGAATGCCTAAATGAACTTCCCCATACACAGAGTGAAATGTCAGGGCTAGGATAATTCCCGTAGTCTCTTCTGGCATGATTTTCTAGGAAAAGACCAAAAGCAGTCTACTGAGTGTAGTCAAAGAGATTAACCATACAGGAAATGTAATACCTAGATCAGGAGTCCTGGTGTGCCACTGTAGGATAAGCACTGGACTGCTGACCACAAGCTTGGTGGTTCAAACCTTCCAATCACTCCTCTGAAATCCTATGAGTCACTATGAGTCAGAATCAACTTTACAGCACTTAACAACAACAATAACAACAAGAATATTATCTGCAGGTAATCTTTGGGATACTGGGTGTCTTTGTTTTAGCTAACCTGACTCTGAAGTAAAATTTGGCATGTAAAAACCCATGTAGGAGTAGCACAGTGATTCTCATGTTACCAAAGAAGCCAGTGGGGATGTCTGAATAGGAGAAGAGCTCTGCTTCCTTTTGGGGTGGAGGGAGAATTTGACACTGAGCTTCAGTAACAGAGCAGCATGGAGATCCAACCTATTTAGTGAAGACTGCCCAACCAGACGAGCTCTCTCAGGGTACCTGGTGCCATTCCCCTCTGCAGTGTAGAGATAGAGACATGAGGTAGCTCTGTGTCTGCTCTTGGAAGACATGGATGTCTTTGCACACTGATGCGGGAAGCAGGTCCACACACCACGGGACTTTGCTGTGAGGACTGTGGATTCAGTGCTGGTTACAGAGGGAAGTACAGGTGGCTTTAAACCGGATCTTGCAGATAAGACAGAGCATTCTAGACAGGAGGACACTGTAGCCCAGGCACAGAGGTGTGAAAAGGTGTGGAATGTTTGGAATCTTAATTCTAAGTGCATGGCAGAGGCTGAGTTTTGAATAGCAGCTTTGGGAGCCTGAATCTGAATGACTGCATTTGACATATTCCTGGTGTGGCACTTTGGTTAATGCTCTGGACTGCTAGTTCATTTAAACTGCAAAGTTGGTTTAAATGGCAAGATTGGTGGTTCAAGCTCACCAGCCGCTCCTCGGAAACCCTATACAGGGTCTGTATGAGTCAGAACCAACTCGATGTCACTGAACAACAACAACGTTTGACATACTCAAGAATTCAGGTCTTGTTATGTGGACTGTGGAGGAGCCTTTCTAAAGTCAGGGGCCAAGTGCTGTTAGTTCCTGTTTATAGTCATTTCCGTTATACAGAACAACTGGGAGCAAGCATCTTCCAAGGCTTCATGTGCCTGAATTCCCAGGCTGGGCAGAGTTGCCTGTTTCTCATATGTGTGCTTCTCTGCAGTTTCATGGTGGATGATGCCCCAGGTTTTCTGAAGTAACTGTGAATTTATCCTTTGCCTTGATGTCATATGTCTAAGAACTTCTAGTCTCAGCAAGCTCCATGACTTGCTGGCTCCTGGGCAGAAGCAGTGGGAATGTGTCAGGGATTAACTGTCTCTTTACATCAAGTAAGGGTACTGTGCAGATATAATGAATCCAAAAGTTGGTTCTTTGAAAAATTCAACAAATCTTTAGGTACATAAATTAAAATGACTAGCATCAGAAATGAAAGAGGTGGTATTATTGTTGGTCTTTCAGAAATGAAAGGAATTATAAGGGAAAACTATGAACAATTATATGCTAATAATTAAATAGACACATTTTTAGAGAGATACAAACTATCAAGCTACCAAAATTGACTCAAGAATAAACAGAAAATCTGAAAAAAACTCAAATAAGTAAAAAGATTGGATTAGCAAGTAAAAACCACCCATAAAGAAAAGCTCAGGCCCAAATGGCTTCACTGAAATTACCCAACATTTAATAATTCGTGCCAGTTCCTCAAGACCACCAACTTTGTGGTTCAAACAGACTTTGCAGTCTAGCACATTAATCCACAGTGCCATACCAGGAAATACTAGCAATCTAAATTCAGCAACAAATTTAAAAAAAAGCACTATGACCAAGTGGGATTTACCCCAGGAATACAAGGATAGTCTTTTTTTTTTTTTTTTAACGTTTTCACTGTGAATTGAGTGATCATTTACAAGGGAGGACATCAGCTTTACATTCATCCTATTGTATTTCATTTCATTACAATGATTACAGTCCCCTCCATGCATCATCATTCAACAGCATTTGCTTCTGTTCCCTCTGTTTTTTTTTTTTTTTTTTGGATGTACACCAAAGATCTGAGGAATACAGAACCATTCAAACAACTAAAAGGGTACAACCCACAAGCCTGCCTCCTGACCGTCAGCACACAACCCCTCTCCCTCTCTGAGTCCAGAGTCCCCAGCTGCTCCATCTCTCTGCGTCATTGTCATTGTTTATGCCTACATCTCTGGCATCACTACTTCTCTGGATTGGGTTCCGCACTCTGCTCTTCTCCCTTGATGGTCCCAGGGTCCTGGACTGCAAGATCAACCACTCCCCTCCTTTTGTTACAAAACATCCATGTTTACATTTGCAACACTCACAGTCAGTCCTGATAGCAATTATTCACTATTGAACCCCAAGAGTCCCATCCATATCTCCTTTCATCAGCCTCATCCAGACAGGTTGAAAACCACTCAGTGGAGACTCTACCTTCCCCCACACCCTCTGGAACTAGGCTCCCTTGTGAAAATTTGTAAGCCAGTCACTTCTTGCCTTTGTAGGACCCCCATTTTGAGTAGCCAATGTCTAAGTTGCCCATCCCTGTCAACCCTGTGTACTGAAGGGGTGGGAATGATCCTTGCTGTAAAGATTCATTCCCTTTTTTGAGCTACTACATCCATACTTATAGGTCAAGTTCATCACATTGTAGAGAATTACTCTTTTTTTCCCCCTCTCTTCTTTCTTCTTCTAGTTGAGTTCTGATCATCCAGCCTTTGAAGTCAGTTCAAGTGGGTACTGTCTGCAAGTATGGGGTTCATGTGCATCTCCTCTTACTAATAAATCCTCTTACTTTACACTGTGTATAAGAATTAATGCAGAATGGATTAAGCGCCTAATTGTAAGATCTAAAACTATCAAACTCTTAGAGGAAAATGTATGAGTAAGTTTTCATGACCTTGGATTTGGTAATTATTTCTTGGGTTAAACACCAAAAGCATGATCAACAAAAGAAAAAATAGATAAATTTGGACTGAATCAAAATTAAAATCTTTTAGACTTTAATGTATACTGTCATGAAAGTGAAAACACAATTTACAGAATGAAAAAATATCTGTATATCATTTATCTGATAAGGGACTTGTATCTATTATATAAAGGAGTACTGGTAGCGTAGTGGTTACGAATCAGGCTGCGAACCTTAAGGCCAGCAGTTTAAAACTACCAGCCACTCCGCGGGAGAAAGATGAAGCGTTCTGCTCCTGTAAAGATTTACAGCCTCAGAAACCCTATACAGGGTCGCTATGGGTCGGAACCGACTCAAAGGCACTTAACAACAACAACAACAACAACATCTATTATATAGAGAATGCTCACAACTCAGTGATCAAATTACAAATAGCCAATTTAAGAAATTAACAAAGTATCTGAATAAACATTTCTCCAAAGAAGATATGCAAATTACCAATAAGCATACTAAAAATATTAACATCAATAGTAATCCCAGAAATACAAATCAAAACCACAATGAGATACCACTTCACACCCATTAGGATGACTGTACTAAGAAAAACAAAAAATATGGGCAAGGAGGTGGAGAAATTGAAATTTCTGTATTCTTTAATGGTAATGCAAAATCCTATAGTTGCTTTGGAAAACAATTAGAAAATTCCTCAAGAAAAAAAAATTAAACAGAATTACCTTATGATCTAAGAGACCCAAGAGAATTGAAAACATCACCACATAAAAATTTGTATATGAATGTTCGTAACATATACCCAAAAGATGGAAACAACCCAAATAAATAGATAAGCCAGTTCCAACTCAGTGACCCTGTGGAGGGATTTCAAGGATCTGCTGTTGGGTTTGAACCACCAACCTTGTGGTTAGCAGTCCTACAGTGGAGAATTATTTGACCATAAAAAAGGAATACAGCCCCAGTATACAGTATTGATGAACCTTAAAAACATTATGCTATGTGACAGAAGTCTGTGACAGAATTTTATTATTTCATTTATATGAAATGTCCAGCATAGATAACTCTATTGAGGCATAAAGTAGACTCATGTTTTCCTAAGGTTGGGGGTCTTTGGGGAGATTTGGAGGTCACAGCTAATAATAAACATGGGGTTTCTTTTTGAGGCAATGAAAAATTTCAGAAACTGATTGTGGTACAGGTTGTACAACTTTGTGAATGTACTAAAACCCATTGAATTACATATTTTAAATAGGTGAGTTATAAGATACATGAATTGTTCAATAAATCTATTATAAAAACACAAATAACTTTGTAAATGATTACATAAGTTAAGGAATACTATGCAAATATTTTAAATGATATTTATAAAAAATTTAATGATAGGAGGTGGGGCAAGATGGCAGACTAGGCAGAAAGGCTGTACGGACCTTTTACCACAAAGATTCGGAAAACCAAATAAAACAGATGCAGATGATATTCTTAGAACTCTGAGCTTCAGATGAGGGAATAGAGAAGTGGATTGAATTCTTACTAGGAGAGAGAACTGTGCAGAAACAACAAGAAAGAAATGACTGCTGAGCTTTGGCAGCTGATCAGACCTGCTGCAGCTATGTTGAGCATTTCTGAGCAACTTCAGAAATAAGAAAACATATTTGCACTGCAGAAACTTAGAGACAAAGGTGTGATTTTTTTCCATGTTCCCCACATTCTCCTGGTGACCAGAGATAAGGCCAGCTCCAGCAGTGTACACCCCCAGGAAAAGCCTTTGCTCTCCAGGTGGTCAGAGCTGAACAGAAGTGAACACCAATATCGTGCGTTCCATTGAAGGAGGGAGGAACTATCTGCAGTAACCCCATTCATGCGGGTTTTCCTCCAAATCTGCAAAGTCAGCCATGGACAACCCTGGACTAGGTCTCACTAGGTGAAGTGGCTGAACAGAAGTGTGTTGTTGTTGTTGTTAAGTGCCGTCGAGTCGGTTCTGACCCATAGCGACCCTGAACAGGGTTTCCGAGTCTGTAAATCTTTACGGGAGCAGAAAGTCTGTCCCACGGAGAAGCTGGTAGCTTCGAACTGCTGACCTTGTGGTTTGCAGCCCGATTCGCAACCATTATGCTCCCAGAGCTCTATGAACAGAAGTGTGGAATGGAGAAAAAAGAAAGAAAAGAGACTGGTGATCTGTGTGGGTCAACCAGGTACAGCATGGCCATCTTGCGTTTTCTTGGGTGGCTGCGAAGGCAAAAGGCCAGTAGTGGCACCGAGGCATACCGTAGATTGGTGGAGAAAAAGTCACTGACAGCTTTTTTAAAATCTTTTAAAATTATTTTCTCTTTTTGCTGTTGTTTGCCGATTTGTGTGTTTTCCTTCACTTGTATGGGTGTTTTCTCTTCTTTCCTCACCCGACAGGAGACAATAACTGTGGCCTTACAGCCCAGCCACAACTGTACCCTCTGTCACACCACCTATTGGGCAAGAGCCCAAACCAGCTGCTATAAAATGGGTCAGTGACAACAGCCAACATCAGCTGAATACAACCTGAACTGAACAGTGCAAACAGAGAATGACGCACAAGCTCTGTCCTGATCACACCCACAAGGAGGCAGTTTGTGAGTGCCTAATAATGCGCTAACATACGTTCATCAAGTTAATAAAATTTCAACACCACGGTGTCTTGAAAGCAGCAAATTTCTGTTCCCATAAAGAACAAAGATAGAGTAGCTCAAACAAATGACCAAGAGGCAGAACTAGTAAATGTTTTTGAGGAAAATAATGCAATGGAACTATCTCAAAAAAAAAAAAAAAAATTCAAGAGGATGATATTTAGGTACCTCTAAATGATTGACAGTTTGAGGAAAAAGAGAACAATTCCAAAAAGCACTACAGGAACAATCAAACAATATAGATAAAGGAGTAGAGACCATACAAAACCTGCAAGCAGAAATCCAGAAGATTAATATTAAGATACCAGAAGTGGAAAATACATTGAAAGTGCAAATGAATAGATCTGAATCAATGGAAGATAGAATTCGTAAGCTTGAAGATAAAGCTCTCAATAGTAGTAAGCTAGAAGAACAGTCAGAAAAAAAGAATGAAAAAAATCTGAAGAAAGCCTAAGATTCATGTGGAACAACATGAAGAGGAGTAACTTTTGGGTGATTGGAATTCTAGAATAGGAAGAGACAAAGAAAAAGCACAAAAAAGATAGTCAAAGAACTGCTGGAGGAAAATTTCCCTGGCATCATGAAAGATGAGAGAATAAGCATTCAAGAAGCAGAACAAACCCCCAAACAGGATAGACCTCAAAAAGAAAATCACTAAGACATGTCATAAACAAACTCTAAAATCAGTGACAAAGAAAGTAACCTGAAAGCAGCTCAGGGAAAATAAAAAGTTACCTACGTAGGGAAACCAATAAAATTAAGATCTGGTTTCTCATCTGAAACCATACAGACAAGAAGGCAATGGGGAGACAGATACAAAAATCTGAAAGAAAAAACCCTGCCACCCAAGGATTATATACCCAGCCAAACTGTCCCTCAAATATGACAGCAAAATTAGAACATTTCCAGATAAACGGAAATTTAAAGAAATTTGGAAAAAAAAGAGCCAACTTTACAAAAAATACTAAAGGGAGTTCTTTGGACTGAGAACCAACAACAGCAGACAACAACCAGAGATTGATATACATGGCAACACCACCAAAAATTCAATCCAGATGTGGAAGCATTGAAAATAAAACAAAACTTCAATATTGAAAATAGGGAATCAAGGATATCAATTTATAATGAAGACAATTTAAGCAATAAGAAGGACAAGCATAGTTAAAGAATTTCAAATGGCAAGGAAGTCAAGTTGATTTCAAGATAAAACAGAGTGTTTTAAAGTGGGAAGAAATTATAAACTGCAAAGAAACTTAGTACACCTTCCCATCAAATCAAGAAAAGGAAAACCGTGAAGATTTTGTATGTATTAAAACAATGAAGAAATTGATAAGAAAAAGCACACAAAAAAGGAACTCAGTACAGGGAAACGTGTGGAACAAAAAACCAACAGCACCACACACACACACACACAAAAAAAAAAAACAACCCAGAAAAATGACTGCAATTAATTTATACTTATCAATAATTACACTGAACATCACCAGATTAAATGCACCAGTTAATAGACAGTAGCAGAATGGATAAGAAAACAGGCACCTCAATATGCTGTCTACAAGAGACACACCTTATACACAAAGACAAACAAAGATTAAAAATTAGACAATGGAAAAATATATAAAGCTAATGACAATAAAAATAGCAGGAGCAGAAATACTAATTTCTCATAAAGTTAGACTTAAGGTAAAAACCAGCAAAAGAGACATAGGACATTGTCTCATGATTAAAGGGTCAGTTGAACAAGAGGACATAACTATAATCAATATCTGTGCTTCCAGTGAAAGACCCTCAAAATACACAAATCAAACTCTAATAGAATTGAAGAAAGAAATAGACAATTCTTCAATAATATAGGAGATTTTAATATACCACTTTCAAAAAACAATGGAACAACTAGAATGAAACTCAACAATGACATAGAGGGACTAAACAACACAGTCTATCAACTTGATCTGATAGACTTATACAGAGCACTCAACCCAACAACAGCACACTACACATCCTTTTCCAGTGTACATGGAACATTCTCCAGGACAGACCATATGTTAGGCTATAAAGTAAGCCTCAATAAAATGTAAAATATCAAAATACTACAAAGCAGTAGTATTTTGTATTTTGTAGTAGTAGTATTTCTCAGATCACAATGCTAATAAAATTAGAAATCAACAATAGGAAGATCAAAGAAGCACAATCAAATATATGGAAACTGAATGACACTTTGCTTAAAAGCTGCTAGGTAATAGAATAAAAAAGAAAGAAAGAAATTCCTTGACTCAAATGAGAATGAAAACACAGCATACGAAAACCTTTGGGACACAGCAAAAGCAGTGCTTAGACGGCAATTTATAGCAATAAACGTGCATATCCAAAAATTATCAAGAACCCAAATCAACACATAACACATCTCTAATAATTAGAAAAAGGTCAGCACAGTAGTGTACAATCACCAGAAGGAAAGAAATAATAAAGATTAGTACAAAAATAAATGAATTAGGAAACAAAAAACAATAGAAAGAATCAGACAAGAAATTGGTTCTTCAAAAGGATTATGAAAATTGACAAGCCATTGGCAAAGCTAAGAAAAGAGGGAGAAGATGTAAGTCACATGCATAAGGGGTGTGTGTGTGGCAGGAGAATGATGGAGATAGGTGAATACACAGGGAGGTATGCATGGGTTAAAGGGGATATTGGTAAATAGTGATATAGACACAACCTTGGAACAACAGTGTTCTGTGTATAGATACATGGATTAAGACATAAGCTGAATAGGTAAGGAAGTGTAGGATGTATATATATATATACAAATATTCTCTTTCAAACATTCAGATATTTGTGGGATATATAAATGTAATATATATATATATATACACACACACATACATATATGTTTGAAAGAGGATATTTGTATATCAGTATTTACCTTCCCTGCAAACACAACTATGAATGTGGTGGAACATTGTTGTTGTTAAGTGCCAACCCATAGTGACTCTGTATAGGGTTTCCAAGGAGCGGTTGGTGAGCTTGAATTGCTGACCTTGTGGTTCAAACCTACCTTGCAGTCAAGTGCTTATGCTATAGTGCCATACCAGGACTCTGTGGTGGAGCATGCAGCAGGCAAAATGATGAAAACTTCCTAGTTAATATCAAATATGTTAAGGCAATAAGCTGCTGGACCCGAGGGCTCAGGACCATAGTCTTAGGGGACACCACAGTCAATTAGCATAAGGCAGTCCACAAAGACAGTGTTCTACATCCTACTTTGGTGAATTGTGTCTAGAATCTTGAAAACTCATGAGCTGCCGTCTAAGGTGCAGCTATTGGTCTCTCCATGTGTGGAAGAAAGAAGAGTGATAAGAATTGAGGAAGCTTGAAATCAGTTAGTCCAATGAACTAATGAAACATGTGAACATTAGTCTCCTTGACTCAGAGAACAGAAGAACTAGACTGTCCCCAACTAGTGCTACTAACTGCCCTGCGAGGGATCACATTAGATGACCCCAGATAGAGTGGGATAAAATGTGGAACAAAGCTCAAAATTATTTTAAAAAAGAGAAGACTGGGTTTACTGGTCAGAAAGAGACTGGAGGAACCTAAGACTATGGCCCTCGACCTTTGGGTCTGGAAAGGAACTCACCCTCGTGACCCAGTTTTCAACCATATAGGTATATAAGGGGGACAACAACACTAATAAGGTATGCTTTCCATGGAAAGTCAATCATTCAATATCAAAAAGGCAACATTTACCAAGGACAAAGTTGACAAGTGATGGATAGGTGAGTGGAGACAGGGAGGAAGCAGGATAATCGTTGTAGGGAGGGGACTGTAATCACTGAGATGAAACAGAGTGTATGATTTGTTGAATGTGAAGTAGGCGATCTTGTCTGTAAACCTTCACTCAATTCACAATAATAAATTAAAGATTAAAAAATTAGTGATAGAGAAAGTTGGGAAAACAATATAAAACTATGATCTCACCCATACTAAAAATATAATAATGAAAAAGACTAGAAAAGTGACTAGTGGTATCTCTAGGTTGTGAAATTGTCATGGCTAATTTTCATTTTTTTACTTTAGATGCTTTGTATTTCCCACATTTTCTAAAAAAGTAGTTAAGGGAGAAGGCTTTGGGAAACTTTATACCTGAGCCAGGGCTGGAAGGTTGCTAGGATTTGAACTAAAACGCAGGTGTGTTCTGTGCAGAGGGTCTCTGAGCCTCCGAAGGCAGGATGGGAGCAGAGGGAATGGCTGGAGGTAGGGGTGAGGCTGGCAAGGGGTAGGCATCTGGCTGGAAAGGGTTTCCTGGATCTTCTGTAGACTTTGACTTCAGGGCGGTGAGGTCCTCTACAGACTTGATTGGAAGTTTGTGGGAGTTAATTCAGGGAGGAGAGCAGAGACCTCATTGCTTACATCAACAGTAGAGCTATCGTCTGAGGGCATGTGAAAGAAAGAGGAGGGCAGCCCAGGAGAGACCATGGTTACAGATAAACAATTGGGGAAGCTTGGTTCTGAACTACAACTCCTGTGAACATGCAACTGACCCAGGAGTCTCCTCCTGTCCGACTTGTGTGGTCTCAGCTGCAAAGCAGGAAGTGTGGGAGGAGATTGCTGGAGGGTGACTCACAGCATTCCTTCCTACAACTCTTCTCAGAAAGACTTAGGAAAGAGAGGAGGGAGCAATATGTCATTAGACCCCCCAGCTTTTAGGCCTCAAGCAGAGAAGACCTGGAGATCCTGCAGCATTTGTGAGGGAAGAGACAAATGGATCCTTACGCCTATTTGTCCTTCTGTCCATCCAACCATCTCTCTTCTATTATTCCACCCGCCCACCCATCTGATCGACTGTCTATTCATCCATCCATTGGTTTATTTAGCAAATATTTACTGAACACCAACTCTGGCCTTGGCAGCAGAAAAAAAGTTGAGACTTCATGGTCCCTGCCTTTGAGGGTTCACAGTGCAGACAAGCCACCATGTCAGGTACCAGCGCTCTGGTGAGGTCTGGACCCAGTGTTTTGCCAGAGGTCTGGAAGGCTCACTGGGATGGAATCTCTCAGGCTGTTCTGATGCCCTGTTAATCATGCAGAGTCCCATAAACGTGACCCAAATGGGCATTGTTGGGCTTTGTCTTCACTGAAAATCCAGCTGCAAGTTGAAGAGATCTCCAGGATTTATCCTCAGAAGGCTGCAGGAAGCAAGACATCCTTGAAATTCTATTGTAACCAGTTTTTATTTAAGGAAGGGAAGGAAGCTAATGTTTAAAGCCCCAGCCTGTGTCAAAACCCTTGCTAGATGTTTCTTTAGCTTTACTTTTCTGAACCTCACAATGCCATGGAGGAGTTAGCATCATTCTTGCCATTTAACTGATACAGACACTGGGTCTCAGGGAGTGGCATGGACTTGCTTGTGCCACATGCCACTAAGTGGTAGAGCCAAGATTTGAACCCACATCTACTTGTTCTTTCAATAACACTCAGCTCTGCCTGGTGAGACATCCACAGAGCCAGCCATATAAGCCATCTGTGTATACAAATTCTATTTAATCCTTACAACAACCCCAGACAGTATGCATGAGAACTCCATTTTACCGTTGAGAAGACAGCCTCAGAGGAACTAAGTGGCTTTGACAAGGTCATGGGGTGAGAAGGGCAGGTTTGCGGCATGAACCCAGGCCGAGTGTCCATTTCACACCATCTCTGACTATACCATCTTGGATTTAACTGAAGCTGTCTGGGCCATCATACAGCTCATAGGCCTCATTGTATCCATACAATTGTGATTATTCCCCTTAAATTCATCACTTTACTCTGCTCACCTCTCCTGCATCCTCAGTAAATTCCTGATAGTTTAGTGCCATCCGTTTGGCATTTCACCACCCAGAAGAACTTACAGCCATCTGCAGACTTGGAAAGTTCATGCTGTTCTCCTTCCAGGAAATAAAGCTTAATGTTACATAAGATGGAAGCCAACACATTCTTATAGGAGTGTCGGGGAGCCGATTCTCTGGCTAAAAAAACTCCCTGTTACATCGACCTGTAGTTTCCTGTTTAATCTGGATCCAAAATCGGCCTGAAGCTGTCTCTAAAAATACCTTTCCTTGCAAAGTCTTTCCCAGAAAATCTAAATTCTATCCCCATGGTTATACAGAGCTCTCCTCTCTCTGAGATCTCCTGGGGGCTTTGTAAAGAGGTTTCCTCCTGAGGCAGGGCCCTTTGTCCTCAGCTCATACTTGAAGGAGCTAGGCTGGGGAGCACTCCCTGGCCGAAGGGTGCTTGCAAACTCCCTGTGAAACCAAGCCCATTCCCTCTCCAGTGTAGGAGGTCCTTCCTCATTAAAGGAACCCCACCTGCACTCCTTCATCCTTTTGTTGTTGTTGGTAGCTGATGTTGAGTTGCTCAAACTCTTGGTACCCCTATGCACCATGGGATGGAACCATTGTGTTCCACAGCTTTTCATTAGCTGCTTTTTTGGAAGTAGAACACCAGGTTTTCTTCCTACTTTGTCTTATTCTTGAGACTCCCCCTGAAACCTGTTCAGCATTATAGCAACACACAAGCCTCCACTGACAGATGGGTGCTTGCTGCACATGAGGTGCGTTGGCCAGGAATTGAACCTGGGTCTCCCGCATGGAAGATGAGAATCCTATCACTGATCTACACCTACCTTCCTTGCTCATCTTAGAATTTTCATTCAGTTATACACAAAGTTTGCTCTGCTGTGTGTGTGTATGTGAACATGTTCATTCTGAAACACTGGGAACTTAGAGAAATGTGATCACCACAGGATAATTATTGCTAACATTCAAAGACTCTGAGAAATCAGAAAGTGTCCTAAAAAAATGATCTTGTTCAAATCCTTTACAGATGGGGAAACTGAGACACAGAAGAATGAGAATCATGCATTCCCTCATAAAGAATGTGGTTAGGGACGGGCATCTGGGGTCAGGTGAGACATATCAGGGCATGACTGTGGCTGAGGTGATAGGTGGCATCGTGGTGTATGAGCAGAGATGACCAATTGACTCAATCAGTGCTAGAGGGACAACTTTTAGAGGTCACATTTGAGCTATGTTGTTGTAATGTGCCGTTGAGTTGGTTCCGACTCATAGCGACCCTGTACAGGGTTTCCGAGGCTGTAAATCTTTACAGGAGCAGAAAGCCTCATCTTTCTCCCGCGGAGCGGCTGATAGTTTCTAACTGCTGACCTTAAGGTTTGCAGCAAGATTCGTAACCACTACGCTACCAGAGCTCCTTATAGCGGGACAGTAATCTGTTGGTCAGCAGCAGAACCCTGGTGTCCAGCTCCTGCTCAGTGCTGTGCCTATTCCTGTGGCTCCAGCTCTTCCCTTACTGAAAGGGGCTTTCTTATGCCTCACCTCTGTCCACATCCCACCAAGACTCTTTTGGAGGTTTCCCTTCTTATTCATTCGGCCATATATCTCACTGGGTTCCCTCCTTCACTTTCCTCTGCTTTTGAGTTCTCCAAGTGTGTCCACGTGGCCCCAGGGAACAACCTTACTGGTGAGAAGGGCTTGATATGCATGCGAGTTTATGTCTTGGCTTCCACACAGAAGACGCCACACATTGCTCTTTTAATCATTTCCCCCAAATCTCAGTTGTTCGCAGATCAGCTTTGTGATTGCCACTGCAGTTGTTTTAATTGAGTATGATTTCTTAATAGTTTTCTTTGGATCCTACTTTAAAAGGACACATAGCAACTTATTTAACGCAGGAGATGGAGAACCAGTGTCATGTGCCGTAAGTAGAAGGTGATCATTGTAAGAAACAAAGCCACGCTGCTGAATTTCAGCTCTACACTGGTGGTGGTGGTGTTACCGTCAAGTTTGTTCCAACTCAGAGTGACTCTATATAGGGGTTTCTGAGACTGTAAATCTTTATAGGAGCAGAAAGTCTCATCTTTCCCTCACAGCGTGACTGGTGGATTCAAACTGCTGACCTTGTACTTAGCAGCTCAGTGCATAAACAAATGCCTGGAGCCTGTGGCCTACTCTCTCTCCTTGAAACTGGGAATTAACTGCCATGAGAGATGCTTAAGATTATCAGCACTTTCCTGAGATGTTCTCTCTTTCACACTCAGAAGACTGTATGTGAATGGACTAGTGCCTTTCTCCTTGTGCATTTTGATGACACAGATGTCAGTCTATGTCACCACACTGCCATCATGTACCTCAAGTAACAACAGCTGCTGGAATCTTATAGACTGAGATACTCTAGGTGTAGCCACCCAAGAGTTAATGTGTGTATCATGTTGTTGTTAAATGCTGTCAAGAGTGTTCAACTCATGAAGACCCTGTATGGGGTTTCTGAGGAGCAGCTGATGGGTTTGAACTGACGACCTCGTAGTCATATCAACTAATAAATGTGGAGGAGGTGTTCCCTCCCTCAGAGGACAGATAATCTAGCTCTCTTTGACTACTTTTGTGTACAAAGGAGCCCTGGTGGCATAGTGGCTAAGTGCTTGATTGATAACTAGCAGGTCAGTGGTTCCAACCTACCAGCTATTCCATGGGAGAAAGATGCAGCTGTCTGCTTTCATAGAGCATGGAAACCCTATGGGGCAGTTCTATTTTGCCTTCTAAGTTTGCTATGATTCAGAATCGACTCAGCAGCAATGGGTGTGGTGTTTTGATGTTGTTTATTTTTAATGTGTGTACACTTTGATTCAGACATTATCATAAAAATGAATGTGCTTTTCTCTTGTCCCATGGAACCTGTCTGGACAACAAGAGTACTCCAGGTACATATCCTTGGATGTATCCACTACAGTTGCCACCAGACTGGGTGGTGCCTTTAAGGGTTAAAGGAGCACTGGAGATGCTTTCCACACCCTCGGAAACCCTATACAGGGTCACTATGGGTCGGAACCGACTCGATGGCACTTAACAACAACAACAACAAAGGTGGGCTCCACACTGCTCAGATCAAGAGCAAGTATAGATCCTCTTGCTGGGTGGTGACAAAGACACCTTTCTTGAAAGACAGAGCTTAGAGATCTTTCATAGAAGTAAAGACAGCTACCAAATTCCAGCCCCTCAGCTTTTCTTTTCTGGGTGGGCTGCTCAAAGTCACAACGTGTGCCTTCCATAGACCACTAATGATTTCCAGAAGGCCACTTCCAAATACTGATCTGGATGCTGGTCTCTGAGAAGCCCTTTGTCGTGAGGACCTTCTCAAAGTGGCCAGGGCTGGGCTGGCCTGGAGGAGGTATCTGGGGGGATTGTGCATGCTCATGAAGGGCCTTCATCTCCTGGCCTGCATGATACAGAACTGCTTTGTGATAGAAATTTTCAGCTTTCCTGTGGTTTGTGAAATTATTTTGAGGCAGGAGGTATTTAATGTTGGAGGAATACTTATTTCCATGTATGTTTTTAACCTAGTCGATGTCTAGCAATTACCCATGGAACTTCACCAGAATTGGCAGATGTTTTCTATAGCTAGGTGTGACACTGCAGGATAATGCATGGGACCGAAAGGTCAGTTTGAACTGCAAGGTCAGCAGTTCAAATCCACCAGTCGCTCCTTGGAAACCCTATATAGGGTTGCTATGAGTCAGAACCAACTCAACAGCACTTAACAACAACAACAACTGGTAGCCCAGTGGATTATGCGTTGGGCTGCTAACCACAAGGTCAGCAGTTCTAGTCCACCACTTGCTCCGTGGGAGAAAGATGAGACTTTCTGCTCCAGTAAAGATTTATAGTCTCTGAAACCCTATACATGGTCGCCCTTGAGTTATAACTAACTTGATGCCACACCACCACCACCACCACCATAGGAGAGTACAGTTGGAAGGAAAATTTGGGGAGAAGCTAGTTCAGCTTAATTAGGGAAATCCAGAATTTCAGTTTTACTCATTATTGCATTTTTGCCTGTATGACTATTTGGCTGCTGGCCTCTCAGTGGATCTCAGTGCTCTGGTCATTTCTGTGTTTTGTTGGAAGCAGTATAAGATTCACTAACTGAAGGCAGTGTAATTCCTTCTGACCAAACTCTGAAACCTCGTGTCTCTTCAACTCTCTCAAACTCTCGTTCCTTCAGTATTTCAGGAAGCAGTTCTGTGTTGTTAGCAGTCGGGCAGAATTGCCCTCTGTCCCCTGATCCTGATGTGCTTTTCTCCACAGCACTTAATGCAAGGTAGCGTACATAACTTGTTAATCATTCTGACTCTCCTGGCATGGTGCTATTGGATAAGCACTGAACTGCTACCTCAGGGTCAGGAGTTCAAGCTAGCTGCTCCTTGGAAACCCTATACAGGTTTGCTAGGAGTCGCAATCAGACTTAGTGGCACTTAGCAACAAGTAGATTGCCAGCTCCAAGCTCCATAGGACAGGGGTTCTTTGTAAACCTGATGTGTCCAGAGCCTACACTAGTACTGGCCCAGATACAGCCCTCAAGGAATATCTGCTAATGCGGAGCTAAAGGGTGGGGAGCTGCTGCTTCTTGCTGGATTGTGATCTAACAGTTTTAGGAACTCGTTCACAGGGCTTCATGTTTTCTAAAAGAGTAGTGGTATCTTTTTGTTTTAACAGGAAATCAATGCTTTGGGAAACACTCCGGGAGTCTTGCACCTGAACATTAGCCTGAAACATTACCTCTTTTTAATTAGTAACACTGCTCTGCATTCCTTTCTTCCCTCAACACCCCCACCCCTGAGCTCTAAATTCAACTGCAAGCAACTTCTCTAAGGTTGACATGGTGCCTTGTGAGCTCCGTGGGACTCTGAGCTGAGCCAAGAGGAAGAGAAATGCCTGTGCAAGCCTTTCTTGTTAGCTTCCATTCTTAGACATGAGCTGTTACCAGTGAGTTCACGAGCCAGCTAGCCTGGCAGTACCTTGCTACTATGCTTGCTAAGGATTTTGAACTGAACTGAATGTGGTAACACTAATGCTAGTTATGGCAGGAAGACACATAGCTAACCACACAGGGGACCAACCTAAGAGCAACTTCCTCTGGTGTAGGATGACTAAGACGTCAGTGGATTGGCTGAGACAGTACCTACAAGAAAAGTTAATCATGTAAATTATGGTAATAATAGCTAACTCTGTTGTGTTATGTTCTGTGTCATTTAATTCCCACTACCACCATGAGAGGCAAGTCCTATCATTATTCCCATTTCACAGTAACTTACCCAATGTCATAGAGTTAGGAAGTATTAGAGCCTAGTTGTGAACCTAGGTTGACTGACTTTTCCGTATGTGAGGACTCTTGTTAGTAATCTGTACTGGGTAAAGTATAGACTGAGTGCTATTACAAAGAGACTCCAAATTTAGTAGAGTCCCGGTGTGGCACTGTAGGATAAGCCCTGGACCACAAGGTCAGTTTGAACCACAAGATTGGCAGATCAAACACAGCAGCAGGCCCTTGAAAACCTCATAAGGGTCTCTATGAGTCGGAACTGACTCAAGAGCACTTAATGGCAACAAAACATAACAAAAAATCCCACAGAGGTTTACTTCTCTCACACAGCCCAGAGGTGAGCAGTGCAAATTGGTGGGGCCACACCCAGGTTCCTTCCATCTTTTCTCTGTATCACTCTGTGTGAATTCTTTCTTTTAGAAAGATCAGCACAAGGCTGGTCCCTATGAGTTGGAGGTTCCATATATCTCACTTGACTTTTCTGACATGTTATGCCACTGCATAGTCCTTGATATCAGGCATCATTCCTTTTCCTTCATGTCCCAGTGTTCTGCAACACATCTCACAAAACTCACAATTGCCAAAAGAAATGGCGCATATAATTATGAAGGCTGGAAAGTCTCAAATCTGTAGTTCAGATATCAGTCTGGATAGATTTCATCACCCACGTAGTCTCAGGAGATGATGAACCCAAATCAGCAGGTCAGAAACCAGGCTTTTGATGCACGAGGCTGCGGGAGCTGGTGAATCAGGTGATGGGTCAAAAGTCCCATGAACTAGAGGTCAGATGTAATGAGCCAGATGCAAGATCCAGGGCAAGAGTGACCTTGTCCAAAGCAGACTTTTAAATCAGATGATGCCCTTCAGGGAATTGAAGGGTGGTGACTTGAGTCACACCTGCTAGTAAGGTGGGGGCCTCCTTAGTCCTTCGTTCCGCTGTCATCTTTACTCCCTAGCCCCACCTTACTTTTCACTCCTTAGCAACTCATTTCAAAATGGGTCCATAATCACAGGCGTGGTGGAGGTTGTGTGCCATCCAATTGGTTCCAACTCAGTGATCCTGTATAGAGTTACTGAGGCTGTAAATATTTATGGGAATAGCAAGCCTGCCTTTCTCTCACAGAATGGCTAGCAGATTCAAACTGCTGACCTTTGGTTAGCAGCCCAACTCGTAACCCACTAAACTACCAGAGCTCCTTAATCACAGGCATAAAGCTAGGATTTACAATACATCACCCAATGGAGACATTTGGCTAGAAGAGCTATAATAAATAATTAGCTGCCCTGCAGGCCACCCCCTGGCTCTTCTAGCCATTTGCCCTTTTATACTTGAAGGATTAATTCCCCTCTCCCAATATTTATGAAGCTTTGGGAGCGTAGTGGTTACAAATCGGGCTGCGAACCGCAAAGTCAGCAGTTAGAAACTACCAGCTGTTCCGTAGGAGAAAGATGAGGCTTTCTGCTCCCGTAAAGATTTACAGCTTCGGAAACCCTGCACAGGGTTGCTATGAGTCGGAACCGACTCCATGACACATAACCACCACCACCACTACCCAATCATTTACCAGCCTAAACCAGTCAGTAATAATTAGTCCTTCACCAAGAGTTCTAAGGTGAGGTTGCTCAGGTACCAGCCATTCATGCCTGCTGGGCTAGTCCAGATTGCTGGAAGCAAGACCAGTCTAACAAGTGCTTTCTCCAGTCCACACCCATTCATGTTGGGTAGGGTCACATCAGTACAAGTCTAGTGTGCTATCTCAACCACTAGGCAATATGGTGCTATTCACTGTCAGTCCCGATTTTACTAGATTGGGGAAAGACACAATCCGTCCCATTGTTGTTGTTAAGTGCCGTCAAGTTGGTTCTGACCCATAGCGACCCTATATAGGGTTTCTGAGGAGCTGCTGGTGAGCTTGAACCACCAACCTTGAAGTTCAAATGGCATTGCAGTCTGATGCATTAACCCATAGTGCCACACCAGGACTCCCGTAGGGCCTTGGAAATTCTGGCATACAGGTTCAGGGGTGTTGTTACAGTCTTTTATTGAGGGGCCATTCCTACTTTTTGTACTTACAGCTGCATATCTGGTCCTGGGACTAGAGCATCTGTCAGGAAAAAAGCAATTTCAGGTGATATGGGGAAGAACAACTGTACAGTAGCACCAGCATCCTCCCCAACTCCCGCATCCCCAGATACCCCTAAGAAACACTGGAATCTATCCAGTGGTGACTCTCCTCTTCCCCCTCATGTTGAATGTGAGCACACACTTATGAAAGTATGTGAGCCTGCTCTATATGACTTTATCTTCTCCCATTTTAGTTAAAAAAATAAATGTTTTAATTGCCCATCCCAATTCTCTATCAAACCATTACCATTTATATGATGTTTTGGGTCCATTGTTGTACCCTGTGGGCTATAAAGAAAAAATATAACTTGGTGGCCCAAATTGGAACAGTATCTTTTGTTCTATTCCCCCCAATAGTGCTTTTGGCATCTGCATCTATTACAGGCTAGGCAAAACCCTGTCCAGAGTGTCTATTCCTGTTATGACCCATTTGTAGCCACCTGGTACCACTGGTGTCATTGGCCCTATACAATTCACTTGGCAGCTGTGTGCAGGGCTTTCCTCCTAGAGGTTCTGCCCCAGAGCTATCTATAACCTCTGCCTTTCTTGCTGGCAGACAGAGCTGTTTTTATTGGCTTTGTGTGCCTCAGAGGATGCAAAAAGGATGTGTCTCGATTCAACCCATTTCTGCATTGCTGCAGCACCCCTGTGTCCACTCATTTCATGGGCCCAACTGGCCATCCCAAGACAGCGTATCAATATGTCCACTTGCTGATTCCAATCATAGGAAGAGGATTCTTCTGTTGGGTGTCAACGTGTCCTGCTTTGATGTCATCTTAAATTTCCAGAGTGCTTTCCATAGGTCCCTGCCACACACAGATGTCCTTTTAATAGTCCAGTTTTCCATTGGCCACTGTTCATGAATCATTAAAAATCCAAACATATGAACTCTCACCATTATTCAGTTTTGCCATCACAGCTAGGAAGACAGTATTCAGTTCAGTTCATTGAACTGACCTGTTCTTGTCTTCTTCAATCAGGGTCTTTCCATCTGTTGGTCTTAATGCAGCAGCTACTACATCAAGTGTTATCCATGTGCCCTGGAACTGCCGTCTGTGACCCAATTAGCCTTTTGCTGGTCAGCAGAAAGTTGTTCATAGGGCATTGTCTATGTGGCAATGGGGTCCTGCAGCGTATCAGGTGGTTCTAGGTTAGGACCTATGGGAAAAGAGGCTACCTGCTTGTGGGCATGGTGGGTGCCTCCCTGCATCCCTCCCCATCCCCCCCCCCCAGCTTATTCCTGTATGAACCATTTCCATTTTATTATGGAACTATTTTGGGCACCGCCTTCCTTATTCGAGTGTTTCTCCGACATCACCCAAGACCTATGGGTAGCTCAGGTCTCATGCTGATTTTATGTCCTTCTGTCATTGAGGCAGTTTCTAAGCCCAATAGCAAGCAAGTCATTGCCTCTCAAGTGGTGTGTATCCTGTGGCAGCATCTGGAAACTTTCTAGATCATAACCCCAGTGCTCATCGTAGGGCCGTGTTCTCAGGTTTTCTCCATTAGCTCCAGGCTGCATAACCATGTGTGGCAGACACTTCCAAACGCATGTCTGAATGTGGATCACATGGGTCTAAAGGCAAGGAACGTGATTGTTGTTGTTGTTATGTGCCGTGGAGTCGGTTCCGACTCATAGCGACCCTGCATAGGGTCTCCGAGGCTGTAAATCTTTACGGGAACAGAACGCCTCATCTTTCTCCCGCAGAACAGCTGTCGTTTCTAACTGCTGCCCTTGTAGCTCACAGTCTGATACTACCAGAGCTATGCTACCAGAGCTCCTCTATCTCTGATATAGCCTACTATTTGCTCAGGCCCCCATTCAAAGGCTGTTTCCTTCTGAGTGGTTTTATGGATAGAAGCCTTCAGTATTCCCAGATGTGGAAGATGTACCCTCCAAAATCCAAATACACAACCAAACGTTGGACATCCTGCTTCATTTTGGTGGTAGGTAACAATAGCAACATATTCTTGTTTGCCTGTGGAATATTGTATATGTTGCTTCGGCTCAAGCTAGTCTCAAGAATTTCCGTTTGGACATGTCCCTGGATTTTTGCTGGATTTATTAACCAGCCTCTGTGTCCTAGCCTGTTCTTCTGTATTTGATATTAATATAATGTAATGTATCATTACACTTGAAATCTGTACCAACTCCAAGTCTCTTCTAACCATACTGTGACAGTAAGTTGGTGAGTTCAAATAACTCTAAAGCAACAGAACTGAAAGTGGGATCCTTCCCACTTGAAAGCAAACTGTGCCTGGCTCTTTTCTGAGATAGGGATGGAGTAAAAGGCAGTTGCAAGATCCAACACTGAGTACCAGACTCCTTTAGCCTGCTGTATTTTCTGCACTGCTGATACCAAGTCTGAAACAGCCAAAGCCCCAGGTGGCATTACTTTATTTACTTAGGCCTGGAGAGTCTGCTGCCAACCTCCACAAGGCAGCTGCCTTTTTCACAGGCCACAGAGAACTGCTATCCAGAGAATTTGTCAGCGCCAGCCTTTTGTTGTTGTTGTTGTTAAGTGTCATCGAGTCAGTTCTGATTCACAGAGACCCTATCCATGGTTTCTGAGGAGTGGCTAGTGAGTTTGAACCATTGAATTGCAGTTCAAACTGACCTGGCAGTCCAGTGCTTATCCTACTGCACCACACCTTTTGAGTGTCTTTAATCAAAGCAGTAATCTCTTTGCCCACCACATTTCCTGTATTGTTTCAAGCGAACAGTCTGATTGGGTTCAGGCAATCCCAAGGGCCCCCATTTAGTAAGTCCAATCAATACCAGCTTAAGGACAGATTTAAGCACCTTCCATTTTACAATATCAGGTGGAGGGAGTGTTCCCCAATTAGACACAATATCCATACCAATAATACATTCAGGTAAGGGAGATGCAACTTCTTCTTAGGAGAGCTGTTTAAATCCTCCAATTCTCATCCAAACTTTCACCTTAGTCCCATCATCCATGGAGTCCCCATATACCCCAGGTCTAACCTCAGGCCCCTTTAATATTTTATTGACTGGTTTTGGAATTACAGTACATTGGGCTTCTGTGTCTAGGAATCCCAAGAAAGTCTCTTTCCCACCCCAGGACATTTTACCTACACGTGTTCATATGGCTTTGGGCCCCATGCTGGGAATTGGACCAGAAGACGCTGACCTCCTTGTCAATCCAGATCTTGATCAACTAGCTGAGCCTCTGCTCTAAATGGTGGGAATTCCCTTCATTAAATTCCTCCTGTCTGGTATGAGTAGAATGGACTTGTTTAAACCTCTTTAATATTGGGGGACCAGCAGAAGTTTCCCTTGGTCCACCCAACCTCTTGTGTTGTATTAAAACTTATGTACCAATTCCATGAATGTCCACTGTATTTACCCCATTTCTCAGTAACCACCTAAGAATCTCTCTCCTACGGGGATAAGTTCTATCCCAGTTACCTCTTTCCATTCTCCTATTAATGACACTTAGGTTTCTTGCTTCCATAAAACCCATGCAGGGAAGTTGTGCCAATAATTCTGACACAGCTTCTTGGATTGTAACTTTGTTTCACAGTAGTAAGGTGCCCTCGTAGAAGGAGCTCCTTTGGTTATTCTGTCTGCCATGAGCTGTGTAAGGGGCACACTCGTTGGATGAATATCATGGTCACCATAAAGCCATTCCAGCAATGCATCCATAAGCAACACACTAGCTGCTTCCTCTGGAGTGCTCCATTGAGTATTTAGAGGGGGAGAGGGGCAGTGTCCCTCCTCAGGATAAACAGATCTTACTGGAAATTTCATGCCGTCCACCAAGCTGACTGCCCCCATTTAGTTAACCTTCCATGTAAATGGATCTAGTGTTACCATTCATGACTGTTCCATAGTGAAGTGTGGGTCTTGCATCAACCCAAACATATTATTCCTTTCTATAGCATTCAAAACTAAAAACTCTAACCTTAAATTAGTTGCTCTTATAATCCATTTTAGTAGTGGTTCCTCAGGAAGCTGACAATACCGTTCTACAAACTGAAGCAATTCCTTGGTGCCTCAGGTTAATGTGCTGGACTGCAAGGTCGGTTTGAACTGCAAGATCGGTGATTCAAGCTCACCAGCTGCTCCTGGGAAACCCTATAAAAGATCGCTATGAGTTAGAACTGACTCTGTGGCACTTAACAACAACAACAACATACCTTCTGGTTTCAATCATTTCTTAGGTTTTTTTCCCATTCCCTTCTTGGGATACCTTCTTAGTAACCAGTGGTCGTAGGGGTACTTCCTGTTGTTCTGACCCAATTTTTCCAAGTCAGAGCTGAGTGATCATAGTTCTGACCTAACCAGATCTGGGCTTAGTTCAGTGTTACCATCAGCCCCTGCATTCTTTTTCCTTGCCATTGCAGCTACTACAAAAACAAAGGAATTGTTTGTCTCACTGTTTCCTTATCATTCTGTATTTCCATATGCATCCAGCTAGCTAATTCATCAGGACTTAAATCTGTATCTACCAAGTCTGTAACTCACAGTTGCCAAAAGAAATGGCTCATGTAATTATGTAGGCTGGCAGGTGCCAAAACCGTAGTTCAGAGATCAGTCTGGTGATGGGCCAAAAGTTGCATTAACTGGAGGTCAGGCATAATGAGCCAGATGCAAGACCCAGGGCAAGAGGGCAAGTTTGTCCACACCAAATTTATAAATTGGAGTCAGACTATGCCCCCAAAGGAAACTAAGGGTGGTGACTTGAGTCATACCCTCTAGTAATGTTGTTGTTGTTGTTAAGTGCCGTCTAGTCGATCCCGACCCATAACAACCTTGTATAGGGTTTCCAAGGAGCAGCTAGTGAGTTTGAAGCACCGACCTCACAGTTCAAATGACTTTGCAGTCTGACGCATTAGCCCACAGTGCCACACCAGAACTCTAGTAAAGTGGGGGATCTTTAATCCTTAGTTCTATTGTAATCTGTACTCCTCAGCTACACCTTTGTTGCTGCTGTTGCTAAGTGCTGTGGAGTCTCACAGCTAACCTATATAGGGCTTCTGAGGAGTGGCTGGTGAGTTTGAACCGCCAACCTTGCAGTCCAATGCATTATCTCTACTGCCACGCCAGGACTCCTTAGCACCTCATTTCAAAATGGGTCCATAATAACAGGCATGGAGACTAGGATTTACAGTACGTTACCAGTTGGAGAAATTTGGCTAGAAGGACTGTAACAAATAATGAGCTGCCCTGCACTCTCTTGTGGCGTGGTCTGCATGTACATGATGAAAGCTGCTTCATAGTCGTCTCTGTGCTCTCGGCCATGGGAAAGAGAAAGAGAAACCATTTGAGGCAAGCAAATTGTTTTTAAGTAGGTGTCATGGAAACAGTGTACATCCCTTCTGCTCATATTTTACTGGTATAACTTAGTCATGTGGTTACACAGCCACAAGGCTGGGCAATATGGTCTCTATCTGAGCAGCCATATGTGCAGCTAAAATTCTGTTTTAACTATGGAAGGAGGGGAGAAAGCTTGCAGTGTACCACAAAAACAGGAGATCTCTTTCCTGAATGTTAAGGCTGGTCTACAACAAGGAAAGCGCTGTACTTATGTGTTCATTTCTATCATGATGACGCTAGTCATTTATCCACTCAATAAATACTACTAAGACCTTTCCTTTTGAAGTCCACCATAGTGAGCTGTTTGAGAGCTGTCTTTGTGACAAAACTGGAGGATGAGACCTAGGTCTATGAAATGAGAAAGAGTAAATATTCCAAGATTGTTTATTTCATTTATTCATTCACTCTTGTTTATTTACACATGACTCACTCTGGGAAAGGACTGGAGACAGTACATTTGTAGTACTATGCAGTGGCAAAATGCTCACTTGCATGCTCTCTGGTTCAGAGAGGGTCTTGAATATGCCTGAAGTCACATGCCTCGTGAGTGATGGAGTTCGGATCAGCAGCTCAGGTTCCTGAGCATGTAGCAGGCAACACACAGATTCAAAGCCAGGTGATCCAGTTCTAGTTCTAACTCTACTGATTATTAGTGAATAACGTCACCTCTTTGGGCCTTGCTTTCTTCATCCGTGAAATAATGCTATTAGGAATATTCCCTGAGATAATGGCATAGACAGAGTCACATGTGAAAGTCTGTTCCCTGGTGGATACTGCCTTAGTGTATTTTCTGCCTGGAGGTCTTTATCCCTGACAACTTATGAAGCAGTACTCGAGGAGCTCACTGAGTTTATTGAGTTCCATTGATGCCCTAGACTTTGCTGGGAGGTGTCACTGATGTTGGGATCCTTTGGGTCCCCACTTACTCCTGGGGGTTCTGGCTGCTCCCTCTCACCCTGGCCTACTTCAGGGACCCTCTGGTTCCTACCTTCTACCTGGTGTGCTCTTGGATTCCTCTCTGACTCTCTCCAGGTTGGCCCATCAACTGTGGTCACAGCTTCTTCTGGACACCCACACCAACCATACCCTCCCTAGAACCGTAGTGGATAGAGCATCCTGGGCAGGTTTCAGAGCAGAGCCTTACAATAGGAAACTTCTGCATCAATGAAGAGGGGAGGGCTTAAGCAGAGGTGAGGACAGGAAGTAATCTGCTGTACAAGGAGAGCCATTGATAACTTTTGCCTCAGAGTGACACAGTGTAAAGATGAAGTTGGTGTCAGCATAGACTCAAATGGAGAGGCTGGGCTGAAACATCTAGTTAGGAGACTGTTGTAAGGATCCAGGTCTGGGATAATTCGGGCCTGGGAGTGGTGGCAGACAAATAGAAAGAACAGATGTAAGAGAGGCAAGGATTGGATGGGGCGGGAGGGAGCTGTGTAGTGGAAGAAGTTCTGGAAGTCTGTGTCCAGGGGCAGCTTGCAGAAAGGGCAGGAATAGCTCACAGGATTAAGTGCAAGGCAGGACACTTAGGAGCAAGAGAAGGCACAGTTCCTTGGTTCAAAGCCAAACAGAAGGCTGAAGGCTAAAGGCAGAAGCTGGGAACAGTAGGCTACCTGTTTGATGACAGCTGAGAATTGCCTATGTGTACAAGTTGAATGTCCAGTTGGGGCTGTTGGATGTGCAGATCTATCTTTTCATCTAGACTCAAACTTTTTTCCCTCACCTAAACCCAAACTATTCTCTGCTAAAAAGAATTAAGTTGAACTCTGAACCAGATAGAATACTCAAGGAACAAAATGATCAGCTGTTCTGTACCAGGATTGTTCTACACAATGTAATGAGGGACACAATGGAATGACACAAAAATGAGGGACTCTCCCTGTCTTGGGGGGATTGCCATTTGTTATCAGAAATAACCAGGAAACAAGATTCCAGTCCAGGGTGGTCAGGGACTATGGCTGTGGAAATCCAGAGAAAAGAGTAGTTAATTTTGGCCAGGAGAATTGGAGGGACAGCTCCAGCAAGAAGTTCCCATTTGAGCTTTGTGTTGCAACATAAGCAGGTTCTCACCAGGCAGAGAGGAGGAAAGGATGCTCCCAATAAGAGCCAGGGTGCCTACAATCATGGTGGCGCAACATTGCACAAGAAGGCTCAGGAATGGGCGAGGCGATACTCACTCTCATTGATAACTGGGAAAACAGTAATTAGGAAAACCATGGGATACCACTTCACACCTGTTCCCTTGGCAGATATTAAGAAGTGTGACATTGCCAAGTGCAGATGAGTATGTGGGCAAAGGAATGTTCATCTGTTGTTGGTGGGAATGGTAACTGGTCAAGGTACACATGTCCACACCCCTTCCAATGATTCTATTACCAGATCTATAACACAGTGAGACTCTTTTCTTTCTTTCTTTCTTTCTTTTTTTTAAGGTTTTTATTGTGGATTGAGTGAAAGTTTACCGGGCAGATCATTAGTTTTACATTCAACGAATCATACACCTTATTTCATTACAATGATTATAATTCCCTCCATGTACCATCAGTTAACAGTATTTCTCTCTATTCACTTTAGCTCTTTTTAAACAACAACAACAACAACACTCAGGCATATATAATAATTTACACCACCAAAGGGCATATTCTGCGAGTCTGTCTCTTGGCCACCATCTCTTAGTTTCTCTCTTCCCATGAATCTAGAGTCCTCAGCTGCTCCCTCTCTCTATGTCCCCATCTCTGCCTCCATCTCTGGTGTTGCTGCTTCTCTGGATAAGGTCTCACTTTCCGCTTGTGCTCTTCACCCTTGATGGATTGTAAGATTAACTACTCCCCCGTTTTTGTGACAAAACTTCTACCTTTACAATTATGACAGTCGCAATTAGTCATGATAACAATTATTCGCTAATGAATCATAAGAATCGTATCCTATCTCTTTTCACCAGACCCATCTAAACAAGATGAAAACTATTCAGTGGGAACTCTTTCTTCCCCCACACACTATTAAATTAAACTCCCTCTTGAAACCTTGTAAGCCAGTCACTTCCCCCTCATTTTAGGTAGCCAATGTCTAAGTTGCCTATCCAACACAGTGAGACTCTTGCCCATGAGCACCAGCATCGTATGCAAGAATGTTTATCGAAGTACCACTGTAACATGCTCAAACTGGAAACAGTCCCAATGTTCCTCAATGATAGGATATATACTTAAATTATAGACTATCCATACAAGAGCTCTGGTAGCATAGTGGTACAAATCGGGCTGCAAACCTTAAGGCCAGCAGTTCGAAACTACTGGCTGTTCCATGGGAGAAAAATGAGGCTTTCTGCTCCCGTAAAGATTTACAGCCTCAGAAACCCTGTATAGGGTTGCTATGAGTCAGAACCGACTACACAGCACACAACAACAACAACAACACCCATATAGTGGAATATTATACAGTAGTGAATACTGGGGAATATGTCCTCCAAGTATATTGAGCAAAAGAAACGTAACCCAGAAAAGCATTTGGATGCTTCTATTTAGACAAAAGTTCAAACACAGGCAAAAGAAAGCAAATTATTGTTTATCTCCATAGCAAAACACAACTAAACCTGTTGCCATATACTTGATTCTGACTCACAGGTACACATGTGTTAAAGAGTAGAACTGCTCCAGAGCAAAATCTTTTCTGTAAAATTTACAGAAACAGATTTCCAGACCTTTCTTCCATGGTACTTCTGGATGTGTTCAAATTGCCAACTTTAGGTTAGTTGTTGTTGTTAAGTACTGTGGAGTTTGTTCTGACTCAGAGAAACGCGGTATAGGGTTTCTGAGGATGACTGTAATAAAAAGGTCGTGCTAGAGCTCGTTCTTTTTGCCCTGAGTTTCTGTCTTCAGAGGTCTTCTGTCTCAGAAAACAGGTTATATGTAGAGCAAGACTCAGTTGAATCCAGGGAAAATATTATTTGGAAGACATGGTACTCTTATTGACCTTGGAGAAATTCTCCTTTTCCTGCAAAGTGTGACTGTGGGTTGAAGAGACACCTTGGCCTATTGTGCTGTATCCAGGCATAGACACAGGTGTTCTGGGACACCCACATGGGATGGAGGAGTGAGAGGCAGGCACCTATTAGAGAAGAGGCTGGAGGAGACCAGGAATGAGTGACCCAATAGTTGGGATGCATACTTGGGACACATGCTCTGTAGAGAGCCGAGGAAAAAGGACAGTAGAGAACTTGCAGGGCAGTTCAGTGTTGATGTGGTTGCCCAGACAACCATGCCGGGCTTATGTATGGTGCGATCTGCCCTCTGTGCACCTCATGCCTCTCTTCCACAGTCCTCAACTGCAGCAGACCAGTTGAACATAGGCCTTCCATAAGATCTCAGCTTTCAGGCTGGATAAAGTGGGCATTCCAATGATCCAGAGGGTTGTGGGGATTGTTGTTTATGTTGTTAGTTACCATCAAGTCAATGCTGACTCATAGCATCAGAATAAAATACTGCTTGATCCTGTACCATCCTCATAACCATTGCCATGTTGAGTCCGTTGTTGCAGCTACTGGGTCAGTCCATCTTGCTGAGAGTCTTTCTACTTTGCCAAATATGATGTCCTTTTCCAGGGATTGGTCTCTCTTGATAACATGTTCAAAGTATATGAGACAAAGTCTTGCCATCTTCACTTCTAAGGACCATTCTGGTTGTATTTCTTCCAAAATAGATTTGTTTGGCATAACATAGTCCACAAAGACAATGTTCTACATTTTACTTTGGTGAGTGGTGACCGGGATCTACAAAGCATAAGAGTGGCCATCTTAAGTGCAACTATTGGTTTCTCCATGTGCAAAAGAAAAAAGAGTGATGAAACTGAAGATGTTTGGAATCAGTACGTCTCCACAACGCTCAGACCAGAAGAACTAGATGGTGCCTGGCTACCACTACCAACTGCTCTGAAAGGGATTACATTAGAAGGTCCTGGATAAAGTGGAAGACAATGTAGAACAAAACTCAAAATTATAAAAGACTAGGCTTATTGGCCAGAAGGAGATTCGAGGAGACTATGGCCCTCAGCCACCCTTCAGGTCTAGAACGGAGCTCACTCTCGGGGCCAAGTTTTCAACCAAGTGGTGGATAGGTATATAGGGAGAACAACAACACTAGTAAAGTATGCTCAACATTGAATGGCCAATCATGCAAAATCAAAAGAGCAACATTTACCTAAGGACATTGTAAAGAAGGGATAGGAAGAAGGGTAGAATGGAAACAGGAAGCATGGGGAGGAAGTGGGATAACTGATAGTACATGGAGGGGATTACAGTCACTGAGATTTGTTAGATATAAAACTAATGATCTGCTCTATAAACCTTCACTCAATTCACAATAAAAAGAAAATACATTGGTGTCTTACACTGGACTATCTAGAGAAGCAAAACCAGTGAAGCTTATATATATATGTGTGTGTGTGTGTGTGTGTGTGCACGTGTATACATACGCACACACATACATACATATATATACATATTTGGAATCCTGGTGTGATACTGTAGGATAGGCACTGGACTGCCAACTACAAGGTCAGCGTTTCAAACCCACCAGCCTCTCTTTGGAAACTATATGAGTCAGAACCAACTTGAAAGCACTTAACAACAACACAACATATACATATGACACTTAACAACAACAAATATAGGCATGTTGTTGTTGTTAATTGCTGTCAAGTCAGTTCCAATTCATAATGACCCTGTATAGGGTTTCTGAGGCTGTAAATCTTTGCAGGAGCTGAAAGCCTCATCTTTCTCCTTCAGAGAGGCTGGTGGGCTTCAACTACCAACCTTGTGGTTTCCAATGCAGTATTTATCTTATAGAGCCATTGCACTCCCCAACATAATCTTATGTATATGTTGTTGTTATTGCTGTTGGTGGTGTTGTGCCGTTGAGTCGGCTCGGACTCACAGCCACCCTGAATAGCAGGTGAAGTTTGAACTGCTAAAGGGCAGCTGGTGTGTTTGAACTCTCGACTTTGTGGATCCAGTGCTGATCCTACAGTGCCACACCATGGTTTCTGAGGTTGTGCATCTTTGCAGGAGTGGAAAGCCTCATCTTTCTCCTGTGAAGCAGCTGGTGGGCTTGAACCATGAACTTTGTGGTTTGCAGTCCAGTTCTTATTGTACAGAGCCACTATGCTCCCAATATATATACAGATATATACATATATGGAATCCTGGTTGGATAAGCGCTGGGCTTCTAACCACAAGGTCAGAGGTTCAAACTCATCAGCCACTCCTTGGAAACCCTATTCAGGGTAACTATGAGTCAGAACTGACTTGAAGGCACTTAACAACAACAACAACAACAACAACAACAACAACACACACACACACATATATATATATATATGTGTGTGTGTGTGTGTGTTGTTGTTGTTGTTGTTGTTGTTGTTGTTGTTAAGTGCCTTCAAGTCAGTTCTGACTCATAATATATATAAGGAGCTCTGGTAGCGTAGTGGTTACGAATCGGGCTGCGAACCTTAAGGTCAGCGGTTCGAAACTACCAGCTGCTCCGCGGGAGAAAGATGAGGCTTTCTACTCCCGTAAAGATTTACACCCTCGGAAACCCTGTACAGGGTCGCTATGGGTCGGACCCGACTCGATGGCACTTAACAACAACAACAACATATATATATATATATGACAACTTTATATTCAGAAAATGGCTCACACAGTTGTAGAGGTGAGCAAGTTCCAAGATCATGGGCCAGATATCAAACCGAAAGCTTTTGACTAACACAGTTGCAGAACTGGTGAACTAAGATGGGCAGGCCAAATGGCAGGCAAGCAGGCAGGCAGATCAAGCAGGTAAGATGGGCTGTGACTGACAACTCCCAGGATTGTGAAGCAATAGAACAGACCACTGGCTCAAGTCCAAAGAACCAGAGAGGTCCTTTTGATGAACCAGATGCAGAATCCAGACCCAGCAGAAAGCAGCAAGATTTGCCCGAGTATCCAAGATATTGGAAGCATACCATATTCTTGATGAAACTTCCTTTCAATTGATTGGCTGGTCATAGCATCATAAAACCATTATATTATAGTCGAACTTATTACTGGGGATAACTACATCTCAACTGTCAACCACTAGGAATCCTAGCCCAGTCAAGTTGACACAAAACCTTAACTATCACACATGGCTTGGGTCCGGAGCACCTTAGTCTTCCTTTGCTTTTTAACACTTTAAAAAGATTATTTGCAAGAGATTTGCCCAGTGCAATATGTCATTTGATTTCTTGACTACTATTTCCATGGACATTGGTTATGCATCCAAGTAAAATGAAATGCTTGACAACGTCAATCTTTCTCCATTTATCATGAAGTTTCTTATTTGCAGCACAGACCAAGTACAGCGAGTTTATTTATACATCCAAGTCAAGCTACCCCCTGAGGAACTTGCGGGGCTGCCTCAGGGCTTATTGGTCCAGTTGTGAGGATTTTTGTCTTCTTTATGTAGAGATATAATCCATATTGAAGGCTGTAATCTTTGATCTTCATCAGTTACTCCTTCAAGCCCTCTTCCCTTTCAACAGGCAAGTGTGTGTCATCTACATATTGTAGGTTGTTAATGAATCTTTCTCTGATCCTGATACTGTATTCTTCATCATATTTGTTGTTGTTAAGTGCACATAGGAGTGTAATAAATGCCAAGAGAGAGTGTTCTCAATGTGATAGATTAGGTGGTAAAAAGTGAATCTAACAGTCATTCCCCACCCCGCCCCCCGGTTTCAGGCTGGTTGTATTTTTGTAGTTGATTTTGTACATTTTTATGGAAATGCATCTTTACTGTGGTTGGCAATGTTCTGGTTGAATAACTTCAGGGCAGGTCCACTTGGCAATTTAATTATCCTTACCCAGGAGAGTTTTGCTCAGGCTCAGTGCTTAGAGGAGTGGACTACTCCAGATGTTTCATGGGCACCATGGCTCCAGTATATTGCTGTTTTGTGGGATAGCAGTCTACAGAATTTTGATGATCCAGGGACCAAGATAACTAGTCCCAAACTAAACTCTGCCCTTTGATGTGTAAGAGAAATGCTTCTTCAACTCCTGGATAGCTAAGGAGAGGTCTTAAAGTCAGGATCTGATTTTGGCCAACTTTCTTCATTAGCTCTACAATGTTTTTTCAAAGAGCTTTGGTAGCATAGTGGATTATGAACCTGGTTGCTAACCGCAAAGTCGGCAGTGCTAATCTACCAGTTGCTCTGAAGGAGAAAGATGAGGCTTTCTGCTCCCGTAAAGATTTACACCCCCAGAAATGCTATACAGGGTTACTATGAGTCAGAGCCACCACCACCACCACAGTGCTTTTACATGAAACCCAAGATAAGTATAAAAACCCAACTGCAGATTCATTATATACTAGAGACTCAATGGTCGGTAAGAAGTTGGCTGTGGTGCTCCAAGTCATGGTGACAGAGTGTTAGGGGGAAATTGTGAATTGAAGCTGGTCAGACCAGCCTTTCAAAGCCAAGTTTAGTGTAGGAATATAAAGTATAAGCTGCTTAAGGCATGATGCCAAAAAGGCTCACAGGCTTCCTGAGCTCAGCAGAAAAGGGATCTGTGATTGATTAGTGATGTCTGCTTTGAACTCAGGAGGTGAGGACAGTGAGCTGGCTGCCACATATTAGTCATCTAGCCATCTCCTAATTTCCGCCATCCACTGAGTGCTATTCTGGGGGCTTTCTCAGATGGCCTCTCCATTGGCCTTCTCAGAAACTCTGGGTGCAGTACTCGTCCCAAGGCGACAATTACAAACAGATTTAAATATGCATGGATATGAAACACCTCGAAGAAGAAAAGTATCAGAATGTCCATAATAGTTTTCACTAGGTGGTGAGATTATGAATGGATTTCATTACTTTTCTTTATGCTTTTCTGTATTTTTCTATTTTTCTTACATGATATGATGCAAATTCCCTTTTCAAGCATATATGTTGTAGGCAAGTATATTTTCTCAATATTGTATCTGTGTAAATTTGATGGCATGGTTTTTATTCACTTATTAAATTCACCTGGAACCTTCACTGTTCCTTCCTGACATAATTTTTAAATAGCTATTTGCAGTAGTTGTATATATTTGAAATGTTTCAGCAGAAATCTCCTTAATATCTAATAGTGGACAAACCTAGACTTGTTTTGAAAGGTTGACAAGTGATGCAAACTCACTAGAAATTGAAAAGACACAGTAACCCAAAAGAAGAGGCCATTCCAAGGATAAGAGACCTGTCTACATATGAAATAGTGCTACAACAAGACATTTTTAGAAAATTTCAAATAAATTCCAAGAAGCTTCAAGAAGACTTGGCTTCAATAAAATATGAATGAGCATTTATGAAAAAGGGATTGTAAAGACTCCAGGGGATGCACAGCTTCCTAATTGGGGGAAGAATATCTTGACAGAGAACATGTGGGCACCTGGCCCAGTACCTGGTGCGTAGGTACTCAAAATGTGTTAATAATGATTTTTTTTTAATTTAAGGTTTTTATTGTGGATTGAGTGAAAGTTTACAGAACATATCATCAGTTTTACATTCAACAAATCTTACACCTTGTTTCATTACAATGATTTTAATCCTCTCCATGTACCATCACTTAACAGTATTTCTTTCTATCCACTTTAGTTTTTTTTTTAAATAAACAAACAAACCATTGAGGCATATATAATAATTTACATCTCCAAAGGGCATATTCTGCAAGTCTGCCTCCTGGCCACCAGCTCTTAGTCCCTCTCTTCTCATGAATCTAGAGTCTTCAGCCACTCCCCGTCTCCATGCCTCCATCTCTGCTTCCATCTCTGGCGCTGCTGCTTCTCTGGATAAGGTCTTGCATTCTGCTTGTGCGCTTCTCTCTTGATGGCCCTAGGGTCCTCTGTTTCTGGACTGTAAGATTAACCACTCCCCTTTTTTTGCTACAAAACCGTCTACCTTTATAATTGTGACAGTTGCGATTAGTCATGATAACAATTATTCACTATTGAATCATAATAATCTTATCCCCATCTCTTTTCACCAGACCTATCTAGACAAGATGACAGCTATTCAGTGGGGACTCTTTCTTTCCCCCCATACTCTTAAACTAAACTCCCTCTTGAAACCTTGATAGCCAGTCACTTCGTGCTTTTATTGCCCTCTCATTTTAGGTAGCCAGTGTCTAAGTTGCCTATCTCTATCTACCCTGTGTACAGAGGGGATAGCATTGATACTTGATGTGAAGACTCTTTCCCTCTCTGTTGGTATTTAGAGTAACTACCACTCTGAGTATAGGCCAGGTTCATCAGATTGAAGCAATTTACCCTTGTTTCCTTTATCAAAAACAAAACAAAACAAAAACTTCCCCCCCCCCAATCTTCCTCTAGTCAATTTCTGATTATCAAGCCATCGGGGCTAGATCAAAAGGGTACTGTATGCAAGTTTGGGTGTTCTTGTGCATCTCCCCTCACTTCATAGCAGCTGGATGCTTCACTCTTAGCTCTAGCCCTCTTTGGCTAAGTCCTTGTCCATGGGCTCAAGTGTCATCAGTTCTCACCACACTTTGGACTAAACAGGCCTTCCTCTTCTCTCTCTCATCTCCAGGTCAATGGCATTCAATGGACTGGGGTTGAACTCAGCCCATTTCTTCATTGATGCCTGTTTGCCTCTTCCACTCACCAGTACACCAATGTGTCACCAGCAAGCTTACATGCTTGCTTGTGTATTCCCTTTGAGTTTCAGTCTTAGAGGGGAGTTTGTCCTAAAGGCACTTGATTGCTTGCCTTGATGTCTTCCTGGTGAATAGTTTGCTTATTCCTGTAGTAGCCAGTCATACTGATATTTTTGTTTTGGGTTTTTCCGATTATCTTTCGTTGAAGATGTATCTTCTGTCACTGTAGCTGTTTCAGTCTGCTTGTCCTTTCTAGTGGGAATGTCTCATCTCATAAGGTTCTGGATGGGACTCAGGATTGCACCTAAGGTGCTATACTCTGTAAAGGCTTTGCATGAGGCCTATTTCACTGAGCAAGTTGTATGCTTTCTGATTGCTTCTGGGTAGTTGTCATCAGGAAATGGGCTTCCCTTTTCACTCTTCTTGAGAAACTTCAAGATGCCATTGTTGGTCATTTTGGCATAATTTAGGATTTAACTTTCGGCGTATTTCCATTGTTGCCTGCCTATCCTGCTCCACAATCTCCATACAGGCCTTTTTTCTAGTTATAAACAGTTCAGGGCCAGCTGTGGCTGTTTGATTTTAAGTGGAAACTGCCTCTTTAAATTTCGAGGAAATCTGTGCGCATGCGTACTAGAACCCTCCTAGGGTGGGGCTTGGGTGTCCGCTCGCTCAGGCACCCCTGTAGTCACCAGAATGGAGGTGTGCAGACAGCAAGGGACCAATGAACAGATACCAAAAGAAAAGAATGTCCACACATTTATCTCCTCGGTTCTGTCAGGCATATACATGGCTGCTCTGATCCTTCCCCGACTTGGTCTCACCCAAGATGGCGCCTCCTGGAGCAGCTGAGCGTCTTGAATTAGAAAGCATTGGATTTCTTGCTTCTGCTACAAATTCTCCTAGCTGTAAGTCTTCCAACCTTCTAAATATTCTTTTATATGTGTTTCAGAGTTCTGGGACCATCCCCTGAGCCTGCTTAGTCCTGTGTTCTATGTTTTGCTTATGGGGCTCCTTCCTGCACTTCCACCCAATCTGCCATCTTGTTTGTTCTCAGTAATGATTTTTTAAAAACTTGTATTTACTTAATACCTATTCTTAACACAGACTTCTGGTGTGGCGCTATAGGATCAGCACTGGACTGCAACCTCAAGGTTGGTGGTTCAACCCCACCAGCTGCTCCTTCGAAACTCTCTATAAACTCGCTGTGAGTTGGAACCAACTCAACAGCACTTAACAACAATACACACACAAAAACCTATTTTTCATGTTTTAGTATCTGTAGTTCACTAGGAGTTATATGCTGTGTTTTTTCTTTCTTTCTTTTTTCTTCATACATTTCAGTTGTGCCAAGGCTTTATCCCTTTCCCCTTCCCCATAGAACTTGTGGGTGCAACCGAGCCCTGTTCTAGTCGTAGGAGTTGTCAGCGAGAGCCAGGGCAGCTGTCATTTGCATGTGCTGGCCCTGCCCTGATTACTGTATTTCAGTGAGGGGAGCCTGGGTAGTCAGCAAGTTGGAGCTGGAAGGGCTCCATCAGGCTCACAGCCAGTGTGGGGGTGGAGAATTCCTATAGATGAAGGTAGGCTGCTCATCAAAATCACTGCATCCATTCCAGATGTTTCAGGCAGAAGACTCTGGGTGGGATAGCCTGGTCAGTTTGTGAAAGCCAGACATAGAAAAACCCAACACAGACCAGAAAGCCAGGCAGATCCCTGCTGTGTAACTGAAAAGGTTTCCAGTTTCTTCAGGTCCAAGCACCATGCATGTGTTTTCAGAGGAGGAGTTGATTGTAGTCTTGTGCCTGAAGAAAAGGAGGCCTGGAGCCTAGCGCCCTAAGAGAAGCTGGACATTCCATACTCAATCTCATCTTATCGTCAGAGACCTTTGTGAGGCCGGACCATTGCTCCTGCTTTACAGAAAAGGCCTCAGAAGCATTGATTATTGGCTTTCTCAGATGTCAGAGGTGAGGTTCAAACCCAGGAGGAATTAATTTTCCAAACTGGCCTCTGCCATTTCTCTCCATTTTAAATTCCTTTCCATCCAGCCTTAGGACACGTGTTTGTGGTCCACAGTAACATTTTCTACAATATCACTGGTCTGGAGAGGTAGATGAAATGAAGGGAATTGGTCTAACACTATATTGTGAAGTCAAACAGAAAGATAGATGAGGGCAAGTCAAAAAGTACTGCTACTTAGATTCCAGTTTATCCCAAATAAAAAGTGTTCAAACTTGTCTCTGCAATGAGTAGATAGCTACAGATAGGGTCTCACAGTAGTACACTTATCCTAGTCTGTTAAGTTGCCTTTAGAAAAAAAGGTAGTTTTTGAGCCATGGAAAAAAATGATTTTGTGGTCAAGGGTAATATCACTATTTTAGTGAAACTCAAGTGGACATTGCAACAAGTTTGTAGGAATACTGTCCCACATAAAACAACAGTTTTTAGATAGATCAAGCATTTTAAGGAAGGTTGGAAAGACCTCAAAAATGAATTCAAGACAAAGAGGTCAGCTGAGAAACTTATGGTGATTGTTTTTTAGGATTCCCAAGGTGTAATCTAAAAGGAGCTCTGGTAGCATAGTGGTTACGAATCGGGCTGCAAACGTTAAGGTCAGCAGTTCGAAACTACCAGCTGTTCCGCGGGAGAAAAATGAGGCTTTCTGCTCCCATAAAGACTTACAGCCTCAGAAACCCTGTACAGGGTCACTATGGGTTGGAACCGACTCCATGGCACATAACAACAACAAGAACAAGGTGTACTCTAGATAGATTTTCTTGAAAGACACAGGATGGCCAGAGGGACTTATTAGGAAGAACTTTTAAGAAAGTTGAAAATTGCAGTGATGAGAAAAAGACCAGGAAACTTGTGCCAAAGGTTTTTTGTTTTTGTTTTTTTTTTCCATCAGAGCAATGTACCTGCTTATTTTTCAAGAGTAGCAAGGGCTGTCCTATGAGAATGTCATTGGAAAACCTTTCCCCTCTCATCCTACAACCCTGATCTTGCCCCTTCAGACTTCTTTTTATTCCCCAAGCTCAAAGACCATTTATAAGGAACACAATTTGAGTCCCTTGAGATGCCCAAACTGCTGTTTTGACAAGATGTAAATCAAAGGAGTCCTGGTAGCGTAGTGGGTTACTTGTTGGGCTGCTAACCACAGGTCAGCAGTTCGAATCCACCAGTTGCTACATGGGAGAAAGATGAGGCTTTCTGCTCCCATAAAGATGTACAGCCTCAGAAACCCTATACAGGATTGCTGTGAGTCAGAACTGACCCCACAGCACACTACCCCCACCCCATCAAAGAGCACAGAATCCTTCGTGAAAGGATTGTTGTTGTTGTTAAGTGCCGTTGAATCGGTTCCGACCCATAGCAACCCTGAACAGGGTTTCCAAGGCTGTAAATCTTTACGGGAGCAGAAAGCCTCATCTTTCTCCCGTGGAACAG
>NW_006408660.1:8176101-8181939 GCF_000296735.1 Chrysochloris asiatica
ATGTATTGCATTAGGCAAGCCTGCTACACAAGACCTTTTTAAAGTGTTGAAGAGCAAAGATGTCAGCTTGAAGACTAAGGTACACCTGATCCAAGCCATGGTATTTTCAATCACCTCATATACATGCGAAAGCTGGACAATGAATAAGGAAGACTGTAGAAGAATTGATGCATTTGAGTTATGGTGTTGAAGAAAAATATTGAAAGTGTTATGGGCAACAGATCTGTTTTGGAAGAAGTGCAGCCAGAGTACTCCTTGGAGGCCAGGATGGCCAAATTTTTCCTCTCATACTTCAGACATATAGTCAGCAGGGACCTATCAGTGGAGAAGGATATCATGTTTGGTAGGGTGAAGGGTCAGAGAAAAAGAGGAAGACCTCCAGCAAGATAGATTGGCAAAGTTTCAGCGTCAGTGGGCTCCAGCGTGGCAATCGTAATGAGGTTGGCCCAGGATCGGGCAGTGTTTCATTCTGCTGTGCAGAAGGTCGCTATGAGTAGGTACCAACTTGATGACACCTGACAACAACAACAACCAAGCAAAGTAAAGGGGATTTGATATGTTGAGTCCGTTCTGACACTTGATAACTCCAAGTGTGTCAGAGTAGAACTGTCCTCCATAGGATTTCAGGGACTGACTTTTTTGAAGCAAATAGGCATTCCTTTCTTCTAAAGTGCCTCTGAATGAGCTCAAACCAGCAACCTTTCATTAAGAGCTGAACATGTGGACACCATCCGACCCATCTAGTCCATTATAACTTATAGTTATAGGACAGGGTAGAACTGTTTCATAGGGTTTCCAAGGCTGTAAATCCTTAAAACAGATGTCTCATCTTTCTTTCCTGGAGTGGTTGGTAGGTTCAAACCACTAGCCTTTCAGTGAATAGCTCCTTGCTTAACCCACCATGCCACCAGGACTCCTGTATACCATTAAGGGAATCCAATATAGGGAGTTCGGTGCTTTCAAAATAGTTGAAGGGGCTGCAGTAATTGTCTGTGACCTCTAGGAGTGCTACCTTGCCTGTTTTTGCCCACAGTTGTCTCTCCTTTCTCTGAGCTCTTCCCCTCTTCCCTTTCTTCCTTCTTTCAGTATTTGTGAAATGCTAGCTGCTAGGAACAGAACGTCAGGATGAGTCAATAGAACAGTCCCTGCCTTAAAGAACTCATGGTCTACTAGAGTAGATGATGATAAAGTGAGGTGTTATAGGACCATAGAGGGAACCACTCACTCTGGCTAGGAGTCTAGGGGAAAGGCTTCCTCTTTCATAGAGGATAAGACACTGAACTGGTTGAGGGAGTCCTTCCAGACCAGAGTAGAGCAGGTGGCAAATCATAGTGGTGGACAGAGGTGGGGGTTGAGTAACCAAATATCCTGCTTTGTGATTAGTGTCCAGGCTGGGGCAGGAGACAGAGAGATGTGGCAGACAGAGAGACAGGAGACAGGGCAAGTGGTTTTTGGAGCACGATCTGACCACACACCTGATCACATGATGTCTTTCTTTTATGACTTAACTACGGAGTGATCAAGATTGCCAACTTCATGGTCAAGCTGACTGGGTTCACATTCGGCTTCTGCCCCTTTCTAGCTGTTTGAGCTCAATCAAGCCAATTGACTTCTTTGGACCTCAGTCTTCTCATCTGTAAAATAGGGAAAATAATTGCCCACCTCTGGGGGTTGTTGTGAGGCATAAATGAGTTACAGCATCACACATTTAGACTAGTATCTGGGCCAAGTAATTGTTCCTCTCTAGTCCTGCTGTTTTTTAACACCTAAGTCTGCACCAAGCTCTGGGCTTGGTTATTTTCCATAAATTCTCTCAATCAATCCTCACAAAGACCCTGTGAGACAGGCATTATTGATGTGCTGTACAAAGGAGAAATCTATTTCTGGTTCCTCTGTGGAATGCCAAGCCCCTTTCCATGAGTTATTCTAATTCCGTCTCTCCACGCTCTGTTCATGCTGCGGAGGCCAGCCAGAGACTGGGAGGAATCAAAGTTCTCTTAGAACTTTAAAGAGGAGTGGAAGAGCAGTTAAATTTGGATTCCAGCAGAGCTCATGATGCATCTGCTTTAGATATAGAAAAGGGATCCAACTCAGCCTCGACATCCCACACACGCCAGTGACAGACATGTGTGAATTTTTAAAGTCATACAATTTGGCAGTAAAGAGGTGAGTAAATGTGATGATGATGAAACAGGCAATCCAGTTGAAAGAGTGGGATGCTTTGGGAATAAGGAAGAAGTATTGCCACATACTGCCCTCAAAGAGGCAGGTGGACACCCCCTCATTTGAGGCCATTGGAAGGGCTTGTGGGGCAAGGCCCATGGGTGGTAGCACAATATGTCTACTTTACAGTCTGAGTTGCCACTGAAGGCAGGAACGTACACTGGCTCCCTTTAGCCATACATCATGGTGGTAGATAAGCCTTAGTTTTATAAGTCTTTCCTAATACAATGAGCAGAAAACTTATTTAGTTGGGCTTTCAGTTCTTCTATTAATGAAGCTTGGTGTTGCTCAGCAAAGGGCAGGCAGGAAGGAACTGACCTTTACCATGCTAGGTGTTATGCGAATGGGCTTATCCCCACACTTCAGATGTGATCGATGAGGCGCACTTCCCACCATGTCCAGAGTCCTATAGATAAGGAAGGGGAAGGGTTTTCTTCTAAGCACTGGTCTATCCTTACAGGCAGTGAGGCTGTGGTGTATGGCACTCCCCTCCCCAGTGTCTCTGCACACATCCACACTGGGCCCCTGGTTAGCACACAGGTGAGTAGGGGTGTGGACGGCTCAGACCCTCCAGTCCACCCCATGTGCGTGGTCTCCTTTTAGCTCCAAGCCCCTGTGAAGAAACACCATCCTCCATCACACCACTCCATCACATCCAGGGGGACCGAGGCACACAGAGACCAGGAACTAGCTCATGCAGAGTCTAGACTGCCACAAGCTTCGAGCCCATCTGTGCACAGAGGAAAATGGCTTTATAGCCAACAGCTATGAGGCTTTCTCCCTACCAGGCAAGACCAGAGATTTGCCACTCTGTCTCATTTAACCTCACGGTGCCCTCTAAAAGTGGTGGTATTAGGATCATCCCATCCCCATTTTACAGGTGAGGAAACAGACTCGGTGATGTTAAGTAACTTAAAACAACACATAAGCGGAGGAATAAAGGGAGAATGAAACTTCTAAAGAAGGGCCAATCCACTTCATCAAAACTGAGGAGCTCTGTAGTGAGTAGCTTTCAAGGGCTGCTTGCGCTTTCCTCTGGTGACCCCGACAGTCATGCGTTCTCTTGGAAAGACCGTTGCAGCTGGTGAAGACACCCCAGGAGAAAGATCTTAGCCAACTCTCCTTCAACCCAGTTTCTACTGCTGTGGTATTGCCTTGTCTGCATAAATGGCTCTGCTAATTCTCCTCTGCAGAATGCCAGGGGAGGAGGGGAGGCACAAACCCGGCTTTATTCGGCTCCCTCTGGAGGCCCTACTGCTGGCTCCCTGACTAGTCTCTTCTCTTGCCTCCTCTCTCTGCTCTCCTCAGCAGCTCAGGGATCTCTGGATAGCTAAGTCAGAGAGGCCACTGCCCTGCTCACATCCAATTTCTGTCCTCCGCCCATACAAAAGCTCAGACACACACCATTGCCGACAAGGCTTGCAGGTGCTGCTGCTACACAGAACTCAGTCTTGTCGCCTTCCCTGCCTCGCTCCACCACAGTGTTCTAGAAACAGTGGCCTCCTTCAGCCCTGGAGTGTGATTGTTGTTAGTTGCCCCCAAGTTGATGCCAACTCAGGGTGACCTCATGTACAAGGTTAAGTTAAAAAATATTGCTATAAAATCATAGAAACCTTTATTATTAAACACAAATATCAAAATGTGAAGCTGTTGTTTCTCTATATATTTACCATCTATTGTTGGTAAGTGCTGCCAGGTTGGTTCCGACCCATAGTGACCCTGTATAGGGTTTCCAAGGAGTGACTGGTGGATTTGAACCACTAACCTTGTGGTTCAAACAGACCTTGAAGTCCATTGCATTAACCCACAGCACCATACCAGGACTCCATCCTCCATCTAGGGCTATATGTTTCTGAAGGTGCTGTTTCCAGTTTTCTAACCCTTCCTTGAAGACTTCTGCCCTCTTTGATTGATTTGTACCGCCTTAAAGCAGTCCTGGTGTGGTGCTGTGGGTTAATGCGCAAGACTGAAAAGCCGTTTGAACTGAAAGGTCAATGGTTCAAGCTCACCAGTTGCTCCTTGGAAACCCTATACAGTGTCGCTAAGGGTCAGAATTGACTTGACGACACTTAACAACAACAAAGCAGTTTGAGTCCTGGTGTGGCACTATAGGATAAGCACTCGACCTCAAGGGTGGTTTGAACTGACCAGCCACTCCTTGGAAACGCTATATTGGGTCACTATAAGTTGGAACCAACTTGATGGCACTTAACAAGAACAACAAAACAATTTTGGCATCCTTGAGGGACTAAAATCATTTGCCTTTTAAATGTTCTTTGAGTTTGGAGAATTAAAATAAGTCTTAAGGAGCAAGCTCGGGGCTATAGGGTGGATGAAGTAAGGTTTACCTGTGAAATTCATGCTACCTTTTAAGAACGAGCAGGTATTGTCTTGATGGGGAAAAAAATCCTTGGCACAACTCTGCTGGCCTTTTTCCCACCATTGTATTTTCAGTTTTCTTCAGACTTCTCATAATAAGCCCTTGTGATCTTTCTGTGTCCTTTGAAAAACTCTTTTTAAGATTTTGGAATCCTAAAACGCAATCTCTGTTCCCTTCTGAGCTGGCCTCGCTGCCTTGAATTGAGTGGGCCCAGTGGATCCCAGAAGCCACTGTTTTGATTGGACCCAGTTTTTTTGAAGGTGCACTAATGAGATATGAAGACAAGTGTGTTCCTGAGAGAACTTGTCCACAGCTGTCCACTGGTGACAGAGCGCTGTTTAAAGATGTTGTGTTTGGAATGAACCCATGCCTATGTAAACTGGAGCTCCAGTAGTAGGGTCTTCGATTAACCCTGTACAGCATAAGGTGACATTGCCCAATGCTGCATCTCGGTCACAATCATTGGCATACTGCAGTCCACTGTCACGGCCACTATGCACTTTAAATGCTTCCCAGCTTTTGGAGCTCATCTTCCAGCACTATGTCGGACAGTATTCTGTTGTGATCCATAGCATTTTCTTTCTTTTTTTAAAGTTTTTATTGTGAATTGAGTGATAGTTTACAAGGGAGAACATCGGTTTTACACTCATTGTTTCATTGCAATGACTACAATCTCTGTGCATCATCATTCAACAGTATTTGCTTCTATTCCCTCTAGTTTCCACACACCCCGGGGGGGGCGGAGCTTGTACACAAAAACACTCAGGAATAGATAATAATTTAAACAATCAAAGGGCACATTCTGCGAGTCTGCCTCCTAGCCGCCAGTTCTCAGCTAAAAAAGTTTTGATTTAAAAAAAAAAATCTATGATGGTTATTGGGGGTGGGTATTCATGGGCTAGAGCAGACACATGTTAACATGGGAGACAAGGTAGGCAGTATACAACAAGAGGGGGCTCAGCAGAGGAAAGATGAAGGTAGTGGGAAGCACAGGGAGGAATGAAAGAGTTAAAGTGAATAGAGGTACGTGGTGTTAACTGTTGGTACATGGAGAGGATTGCAACCATGCAATGAAGCAAAGTATATGATTTGTTGAAGGCAAAACCAATTGTTCTATAAACCTTCACTCAAGTCACAATAAAGTTGTTGTTTTTTTTTTTGTCTTTTTTTTTAAAGGTTTTTATTGTAGATTGAGTGAAAGTTTACAGGGCATATCATCAGTTTTACATTCAACA
>NW_006408660.1:8182039-8183712 GCF_000296735.1 Chrysochloris asiatica
ATTTTGGGTAGCCAATGGCCAAGTTGCCCATCCCTGTCTACTCTGTGTATGGAGGGGGTGGGAATGATCCTTGCTGCAAGGATTTGTTTCCTCTTTGAGTGTAGCAATACTTTTTGACTTCCTCTAGTAGAGCTAGGAAGGGAAGGAGAAAAAAATTCTTTAGATTTGAACTCAGTAAGTGGCTTCTAAGGGTGACTTGGTGCATATTGCAGGAGAAGGCCTTTCTTTCCTTCTTCCCATTGAGAGCAACCAGAAGTAAATGGGGCCGGTAACAACAAGGGATATACACTGGTCCACAAGATTGGTTTCAGCTACAAGGTCAGCAGTTTAAATTCACCAACTGTTCCTTGGAAACCCTACACGGAGTTGCTATGAGTTGGAATCAACCCAACAGCACTTATCAAAAAGAGATACTTAATGATAATCAAAGACTACACAGCCTCTCTGTATGGATTGCACCGCAGTGTCAAGAAAACTAAAATCCCACTGGACCAATAAAAAAAGTCATGATACGTGAAGAAAATATTGAAGTTGTCAAATATTTCATTTTGCTTGGACTTACAATCAACAGTCATGGAAGCAGCAGCCAAGAAATCAAATGACATATAGCATTAGACAAATCTGCTGCACAAGATCTCTTTAAAGTGTTTAAGAGCAAAGATATCAGTTCAAGGACTAATGCACATCTGACCCAAGCTATGGAATTTTCAATAACCTCATCTGCATGTAAACGTTGGACAATAAATAATAAAGACTGTCGAAGAAATGATACATTTGAGTTGTTGGTGACACATTTGAGGTGTTGAGGTAAAGTTGGGGTGTTGGTGAAGAATATTGAAAGTACCATGGATTGCAAGAACAAACAAAACTGTGTTGGAAGAGGTACAGCCAGACTGCTCCTTAGAAGCCAGGATAGTGAGACTTCATTTTTCATACTTTGGACATGTTATCAGGAGGGACCAGTCCCTGGAGAAGGACATCATGCTTGACAAAGTGGAGGGTCAACAAAAAAGAGGAAGACCCCTAACAAGATGGATTGGCACAGTGACAGCAGCAATGGACACAAATATAACAATCGTGAGGATGGTGCAAGACCAAGCAATAGTTCACTCTGTTGTGCAGAGGGAGGCTGTATGTCAAAACTGACTCAACAGCACCTAACAACAACACCAAGAGACACACAGCCACTTCCAATACAAACATAGAAATAGCCAACTGCAATATGTAGATTAATCAGGAAATGAACTGTTATTAGGTCATGGTTGCCCTAGAGCAGGAGTGGGGAGCATCTGGCCTATAGGCCATATGTTGTTGCTGTTAAGTGACATTGAGTCGATTCCGACCCATAGCGACCCTGTATAGGGCTTCCAAGGAGCAGCTGGTGAGCTTGAACCACTGACTTTGCAGTTCAGACGACTTTGCAGTCTGACACATTAACCCACAGTGCCACACCAGGACTCGTATTAGGCTTGCAAAAACTACCCAGGCAATTGAAGTTCCAGGCATCACGTTGTTGTTGTTAGGTGCCATCAAGTCGATACCAACCTTATGCACAGCAGAACAGAACACTGCACGATCCTGGGCCAACCTCACTACGATTGCCACGCTTGAGTCCATCGATGCTGACACTTGGCCAATCCATCTTGTTGGGGGTCTTCCTCTTTTTCTTGGAC
>NW_006408660.1:8184554-8187631 GCF_000296735.1 Chrysochloris asiatica
TTACAAGAGGAGAAAACCTCATCTTTTCCCATCTGGTGGACTTGAACTGCTGACTTTGCAGGTAGCAGCCCAGTGCTTAACCCACTCCGGTACCAAGGCTCTGAGGGTTTTATAATCAGTTAGTGGCTCAAAGACAAAGAAGAAAAAAAGGAAGCAAAGAAGGGAGAGAGGCAATGAAAGAGGGAGGGATGAAGAAAGAAGGAAGAAAAGGAAGGAGAGTGGGGTGGGTCTATAGGCCTGGGTCAGATGGGGTATACAGGATGAGCTCTCAGACTTTTCTAGGATTCTGATCTTTAAAAGGATCCCAGTGAAAGCTCACAATAAAACGTGGGAAATGTGGAAGTAAGTCTCTGTATTTTTCACTTTTGCTCATCTTCTGTGTCTGAGTATTGTGGTATGGGAGGGCGTGTGCACCCTTGACAGGAAATGGAGGAAGGAGCCTCAGGAGATGCTTGTCTACCAAATCATAAGCCTGCACTTTGGGCACATGGCTTGAGGCATGCTGAGATATCAGAGTGCTTGCCAGTATGGGAGTGGAGAAGGGCAGTGTGAAGGACCTGGGGTCTAACCCAGATGTGGTGGCGGTTGGTGGTTATGTGTTGTGGAGTTGGTTCCAAGTCATAGTGACCCTGTACAGGATTTCCGTGGCTGTAAATCTCTATGGGAGCAGAAAGCCTCATCTTTCTCCCTCGTAACAGCTGGTAGTTTCGAACTGCTGACCTTAAGGTTCGCAGCCCAATTCGTAACCACTACGTGACCAGAGCACCTCACCCAGATGTAGCCTAGGTAAATCTGGAGTCACACTAAAGCAGGAGACAGCGCTGTCATCTCTGAGATGGGTCCGAGAAGTACGTGGTGGCAGGCAGAATATACAGGAGAAAGTGGCCAGGCTCCTAGCCTAGGGAGTGGACAGGGGAGGGGAGTGAGGGTGAGCTGGGACACTGAGCTGGGTTCAGGAGGTTGTGGGGAGTCCAGCTGTGCATTATTGGGATAACAGGGACATTAAGGAATTGTTTTCTGCTGCAGCCTCCTTGAAAGTGGTGAACCTTGTCTTACTTGTCTTGGGGTCACTAGCACTTAGCCCAACACTTGACACATAGTACGTTGAGTAACTAATGGCTGATCAATTTATGTTTGGATTCCAGACTAGAAGCTTAACTTCAATAGGTTAGCTCCCATTTGAGGGGTACTGATGGATTCTATAAACGTGGTGTGTGTTTAAACACTCAGCTGCTAACCAAAAGGTTGGCAGTTCAAATCCACCAGCAGCTCTGAAGGAGAAAGATGTGGTCGTTTACTTCTATAAAGATCACAGCCATGGAGCCCCTATGGGGTCGTCCTGCTTTGTTCTATAGGCTTGGTATGAGCCAGAATTAACTAAACGGCAACTGTGGGAAGTCTCCTATAAAGACCACCCCCAAAGAAGCCATGTGCCATCCTTCACTTTCTGCTCACCCCTCAGGAACACGAAGACCCCCTTCTTCCTCCCCCATGAGGTCATCCAGGGGAGAGTTGTCCAAGAAGGGTAAGTTAGGGTATGATCATGAAAGATGGTACTGAAGTCAGATTTTCCACCTTCAAATCCTGGCATGTGTGTGATTTTGCTAACTACTTACCCTCTTCTATGCTCCTTTTCTAATTTATACAATAATAGTACTTATGCTGCAGACCTTGGCTTAGGGCCTGGTGTGGTGAGCTCAGGTACACCTTAAGGTCAGCAGTGCTGGGCATTCACCTCAGTGTTTTCTTCATATTTACAAAATCTGTACAATTCTTGAGATAGGTATTGTTTTTAATACCCATTTCAGATGAGGAAACTGAGACTGGTCACTCAACCAAAGCATCTAGCTATTGAGTGGCAAGTCCAGGATTCAAATACAACATCTAATTATCATTGGGTTTCAGAGATGAGTAACCTAAATCTGATTGCTTTCCCTAATCTCATACACTTGTCTCTATCTTGTCGCATCCTAGTCTAGAGCCTTCAGTGTTGGTGTGGTGCTGTAGGATAAGCACTGGGCTGCTAACTACTAGCCACTCCGATACAGGGTCACTATAAGTCAAAACCAACTCACTGGCACTTAACAACAACAAAGGACACAAGAAACCCTTGTTTGTGTGTGTGTTGGCTCTGCAGGCCAGCTCCTCTCACCAATTCAGCTAAAATTTCCTCTTTGTGCTCATATGATCTCCTCTTGGCCCAGTCATTCTTCTCAGCAACCCCTGAGTTCCCCATGGCCTCCCTCTCACCTTTTATGGCTCCTCCTTGCCTTGGACACCCTTTTCAGGCGCTCTTCACTTGTGTTACTTTCTCTTTTCCATTGAGCCCTGTAGGAGTTTTGGCCTCTCAATTGAAGCATTTGTGTCAACCAGGTGCAGTTACAGCCAATTGAAGTCACTTAACCAAGCCAGTGAGGATGAAATAGAAGAATTCTACCAACTTCTTCAATCTGAAATTGATCAAACATGCAATCAAGATGTATTGAATTACTGGCGATTGGAATGCAAAGGTTGGGAGCAAAGAGGAAGCATCAGTAGTTGGAAAATATGGCCTTGGCGATAGAACTGATGCTGGAGATCGCATGATAGAATTCTGCAAAATCAATGATTTGTTCATTTCAAATACCTTCTTTAGACAGCATAACAGACCTCACTAGATGGAATACATAGAAATCAAATTGACTATATCTGTGGAAAGAGACGATGGAAAAGCTCCATATCATCAGTGAAAACAAGACCAGGGCCAGATGTGGAACAGACCATCAACTGCTCATATGTAAATTCAAACTGAAGCTGAAGAAAATAAAAACAAGTCCACAAGAGCCAAAATATGACCTTGACTATATCCCACCTGAATTTAGAGATCATCTGAAGAACAGATTTGATACATCAAACTCTAAAGACTGAAGGCCAGAAGAGTTGTGGGATGACATCAAGAATATCATACAGGTAGAAAGCAAAAAGTCATTAAGGAGACAAGAAGGAAGGAAAAGGTCAAAATGGATGTCAGAAGAGACACTGAAACTTGTTCTCCAACATAGAGATGCTAAAACAAATGGAAGAAATGAGCAGGTACA
>NW_006408660.1:8196714-8233931 GCF_000296735.1 Chrysochloris asiatica
CCTTCTTGCCTGCATGGTTTCTGTTGAGAAATCTGAACTTAATCTGATTTGCTTGCCTTTGTATGTTGTATTTCTCTTTTCCCTGGTTGCTTTCAAGATCCTGTCCTTATCTTTGATTTTGGAGATCTTGATGATTATATGTCTTGGTGATTGTCTTTTAGGGTCTATCCATCCTGGTGTTCCTTGAGCTTCTTGAATGCTTATATTTTCACTTTTCTGGTTGTTAGGAAAATTTTCTTCCAGAAGCTCTTCAACTATCTCCTTTGTGGACTTGTATGATTCTTCCAGTTCTGGAATGCCAATAATTTTTATGTTATTCCTCTTCATGTTGTCCAACATGAATCTTAGGCCTTCTTCAGATATTTTTTATCCTTTTTTGTGTTTGTTCTTCTATCTTAGTGTTGAGAGATTTATCTTTTAGCTCATTAGTTCTGGCTTCTAGCTCTTCAGTTCTACTCCTTTGCCCTTTCAGTGTATTGCCCATTTCTGATATTCTGTTAATAGTTTGGATCTCTTTCTGTAGGGTTTGAATTGTTTCCAATGCTGTATTTATCTTTCTTGATTGTTCCTATAGCACTTTCCTGACTTCTTCCTTGTTTTTCTCAACTCCATTATATAGTGTTTTGATACATTTTATAATCATTTTTCTGAATTCCTTCTCCAGCTTTTCCAAAGCCTGCCCATCTTCCAGTATGGAGTGTAGGTCTACTTCCAGTTCATTTGCCTCAGTCACTTTATCTCGTTTCTGGACATGTGCAGATATGGTCATCTGCTTTTGTTTTTTTGGGTATATTCAGGGGTTATCTGTGGCCTTAATACTTATATGGGTATGCTATTTTGGTATTTTTTATGCTTTCTGTTGGAGTTCAGGTAGATGTGATCAGAAAATGGGCTTCCCTTTTCACTTTTCTTCTTGAGAAATTTCAAGATGCCACTGTTGATCATTTTGATGTAACTTAGAATTTAATTTTCAGCCTATTTCCTTTTTAGTCTGCCTGTACCGCTCCACAATCCCCGTTCAGGCCTTTTTTCTAGTTATAAACAGTTTAGGGCCAGCTGTGACCATTTGGTTTTAAGTGGAAACTGTCTCTTTAAATTTCAAGGATATCTGTGTGCATGCGTTGTAGAACCCTCTGAGGGTAGCGCTTGGGTGTCAACTAGCTCAGGCACCTCTGTAGTCACCAGAATGGAGGTGTGCAGACAGCAAGGGACCAATCCAGTGAACAGATACCAAAAGAAAAGAATGTCCACACCTTTATCTTCGTGGTTCTATCCGGCATATGTGGCTGCTCTGAACCTTCCCCCGCTTGGTCTCACCCAAGATGGCGCCTCCTGGAGCAGCTGAGTGTCTTGAATTTGAAAGCAATGGATTTCTTGCTTCTGCTACAAATTCCCCTAGCTGTAAGTCTTCCAACCTTCTAAATATTCCTTTGTATGTGGTTCAGAGTTCTGGGACCATCCCCTGAGCCTGCTTGTTCCTGTATTCTGTGTTGTTGGGGACGGAGCTCCTTAGTGCACTTCCACCCAATCCACCATTTTGTTTGTTCTTTTATCCATAGCATTTTCATTGCGTTCCACTGGCATTTCTTCTTAGTAGTCTTTCTTGTGGCACTGGACTGCTAACGGTGAGGATAGTAGTTCAAACCCACCAGCTGCTTCTCAAAACCCTGTAGAGGGTCACTATGAGTCAGAACTAACTTGACAGCACTTAACACCCAACAGTCTTAGTCCGGAAGCTCGCTAAAGCCTGTCCACCATAGGTGACCCTACTGGTATTTGAAATGCTGTTGGCAGAGCTTACAGATCACAGCAACACACAACACCCCCCCTCCCTCCCCCCCCCACCAGTATAACCACCTGACAGGTGGCTGGTGGGGTCCTGGAATTTGTTGTTGTTGTTAAATACCATGGAGTTGGTTCTGACTCCTAGTGACCCTGCACAGGGTTTCCAAGGCTGTAAATCTTTAAAGGAGTAGAACGCCTCATCTTTCTCCCAAGGAACCGCTGGTATTTTCGAACTGCCGACCTTGAGGTTAGCAGCCCAATTTGTAACCACTAAGCACTGCTTTATTGTCCTGGGAAAGATCTTGCACCCATCAGCTCTCATCATAACCCCCCCCCCCCCACCATGCTTCTGGTTCTTAGCTTGCACACCTGGCGTCTCCACCCAGGCTTTTCTGTGCCAGGGCCCAAACATCTCTCACGGTGGACATGCCGATCAGCATCCTTTGTTTATGATGATATTTCATTAAACGGAAACCTGTAGGAGGGCAGGGCAATGTGTACTGTCACCCTTGCCCCCAGGGCCTACTACTCAGTAAACTCTCAGCTGCTCTTACTCAATAAACTCTCAGCTGCTCTTTCTGGGCCATTGTAATGGAAGGACGGTGGGGCTTGTTATCCACACTTCTGTGCGGGCTAAGGCTTCGTTTCTAGTAACATCCAGGAGTCCATGCCCAGCACTGCTGGGTGACCCTCCAGGCCTTGTGGGTCTCCTGGGAGTCAGCCTAGGGTCTCTGGCTTTTGTGTGCCCTCTACCCATGGCCATCCAGCCTGTGAGGTTCATCCACCCGTGGCTTGTTTCTTCAGCTCTCAGTCACTGTTTTCAGAACAGAAACAAGTGCAGTCGTAACGCTTTACGAAACTTCAAGGGAGACGTGGCCAGGCAGGTCACCAGTGTCCAGTGGCTAAAGTGGAAACTCCATCAGAAAGTCTTTAGCTGGGAGCCTCCCTGCCCCCACCCCACTCCCAGAGGCAAAACATGAGCATATGTGTTTCACAATGTGGCAGAATATGTCTACAGCAATAAGGCCCAAACCCAGAGGTAGGCCGGGGACAGAGAAAAGGAGGAGTTGGTGTGTTAAATGCTAAGTCAGGCAACAGGCTGATGGTGTGGGGAGGAGGGAGGGTCTGACAAGCAGTGGGGTGTCCTGGTAGTGCCAATGTACCCAGAAATGCACCATTGGGCTCTTTCTGGGAGACTTGTGCTGCATGGGGCTAGAGTCTGGGAGTGGGGCTTCAGGCCTGGGGACTGCACTGGGCAGAGGAACCAGGCCCCCAGCCATTGTTGAGCTCTGGCTGTGTGCTAGTGTTTTCTCAGCTGTGGTGTTGTAGGATAAGCACTGGACTACTAACCGCAAGGCCAGAAGTTCAAACCCCCAGCCTTTCCTCAGAAACCTTGTAGAGTCGCTATGAGTCAGAACTGACTTGATGGCATTTAACAACAATGGGCATAGTAAATAAGGGGTAGAGAGGATCCCCGCCCTCTTGGAACAAGGCTAGAGAATTAGGGGAGGCAAAAGAAAGGGTACAGACAATAAAGAATTCAGCTACTTATTGCAAAGTTGGTGGTTTGAATTCACCTAGAAATGCCTTGGAAGAAAGGTCTGGTAATCTGCTTCCAAAAAAATCAGAAAGAAAAAACCTCTCTGAGCCTGAGGCCCAAATGGCAGGCAAAGTCAGCATGCAAAGACTGGGTGGGTGGGGACCAGTTTCCAGCACAGCCTCACCAGGTGCATAGCTCTGAGGTGGGACTACTCTTCCCAGCATGTTCATGAACAACTTGGCCAGACCCAGGAGCCAGTTTACACTTTTCTTCAAGTTCTGAGATTAGTAACCTCATGTTAGTAGCTCAAAATCAGCCATCGTGAGATGATCTTTTACAACACGGGAACTGGCAGACACTACAAATCAGGATTCCACCATTCCCATTTTGGTAAATCTTTGTCAACAGACCCCTGGTTAGCATACCTGAGCACTAGAAAAAAGACCATGAAGTACAGTGGTCAGGGAAAGCAGGGAAGAGAAAGTTTACTACAGAGACTGTTCTATAGCAGTGGGAAGACTCAAAAGGGTTTAAAGCAAAGGGCACTAAGATTTGATTTTTACTTTGCAGGACAGGTTATACCAAAGACGCAGGTCCAGGGAACAAGCGTGGGGAGGGGAGAGGAGAGATCAAGTTATCAGAATTGGGGTGCAGGCAAGATCTGAATCTAAAAACTAAGAAGAAATCCACTTAGCATGGCAGAATGACGCCAGGTATCAATAGGGTGTGGCTCCAAGGCTGCCTGACCTGGGTTTGTGCCTGCCAGGGGCTGCCAAGTGACCCCACCTGTGCAGAAAGGAGTGCTGCTGAGGTTCAGCTACCTGCAGCATGTATGACAATTATGTTGGTTAGCTTCCTTTCCAAAGGGGTGATGTCAGGAGCCCCCAGATCCTCTATGGATGTAACCTGTGGTTGTGCAATGTATCCCCCTCTTCCAGGAGTGAAACAGTGCCGACATGGGTGCATGGGCCCATGCTGGAATGGCTTCATCGCCCCACTCTGGTCGACTCCATTCTGCGTTAGAGCAGTCACTCAGGCTGCCCAAGCTGAAGCATGATGGAGCAGGTACATCCCAGCCTCAGCTGCTGGCAGAAATGCTGGAACCTTTCCAGCTCCAGGGACCCAGACTGCATGCAGGGCCGATTAAATCACAGTCTGGAGGTGGGGCCCAGGCTTTGGTGTGGCTAAGGCCAGGAACCCCTGGACTGGAATGTGAACCCCTCCATAGAGTAAGAGATTGTATTTGTCCACATGTTGGCCCCTAAGTGACACTTGTGTCCTCATGGGTAGGACCGCTAGGTGGTACACTGGCTACCTGGGCAGACCGGCTGTAGTTTCTCAGCCTGTATCACTCTAGCTGCTGTGTGGAGCTGCACTGACAACAGTAGTGCTGTGCTCCCCTACAACTGTAAGAGTATGTGAGGCCTCCTTTCGGAAGTGGAACCGAATTGGAAGGTAGAAGTTGATGATTATGGTACAGTTCTAGCCATGCTTCTCCAGAGCTTAGAGAAACGGGAAAGGCACCCACTCGGCTCCCAGAGACGCCAGGTGGGTGGTATCCTGTGGCTATACCGACTCCTAGCCTTGTGCTGTGGAGGGCACACAGAGCCATGGAGAAAAAGTGCTAAAAGCACTTTTTTGTGCTTTTAGCAAGAGGCAAGGAGGACAGTTGTCCATGGGGGTTTTGAGAATTCAGCTAATGCAGTTCCTGTAAGAGTGGTAAAACAGACCTGGACCCCGCCTTTACACACCTGTGCAGAGAGGCACTGTAGCAAGATCGCAGCCTTTGTACAGGGCATGTCATGTCACACATGCTCTGGGGTGGGCCAGGACATGGGGGACAGACCCCTTCCAAGTAGAAGAGGACATCAGGAAATGAGTTATCATGTAGACAAGCTGTGACATACAAGAGGAAGAAAACTATCTAGCCAGAGATCCCAGTGGGCCACCTTGCATGGGGAAGAGACTGGAAGGTCCCTGTCCTGAGAGCTGGAGGATACAGAGTAGACACAGGACAACTTGGGGGATCCCAGGGAGAGGGGGATTTAAACTCAGAACTGCTGGTGTGGAGAGAGTGAGGGGGTGAGGAGGTGGTCCACTTCTATTCTTGGCATAGTGTTAGCCTGCTGGAGACTTTACTAACTTGCTGTGTAACTTGGGCTGTTTACTCAACTTCTCTGATTTCACTGTCACTTACATTATGAAGGCAGAGCCCACCACAGCGGGTTGTTACGTGAGTTAGAAATCACGAGCATGAAGTTAACCGAAAGTGGCGCATTGTAAGTACTCAGTAAAGTGGTGGCTGTTGTTATCCTCCTCTTTCTCATAGTTATTGGCGGAGATTGGGTGGCACCTGGCTCTGAACATTCACTCTTTCTGGAGGAGACTGTAGGACTGCTCCCCACCTGCCCCCCATGAATCTTTGGCTAAGAAATGAGTTTTTGACTGGGGTGACTGTCTAATGGAGGAAGGTACTTCTCCACCATGGCTAGCGGAGAAGCTGAGACGAGCCATCAGAGGATCGTGGCTGCTGTGGGAACTCGCAGTGACCACAGTCACATCGATCGATGGCTGAGCTTCTGCCAAGCTCTGCTTTCAGACTTTGAGGCTTTTAGTACAGCGCACAGCCCCATCTATTTCAGGAGTGAAATATACCTGTGTTTTAAAACCGTACCACTTCCTTCCTCTCCTCTATTCAAACAGCATCTACACCGTGTCCATCATGAGCTAAAAACTGTGCTAGCCATTAAAGGAAAAATGAGGGAGGCATCTTTGCCTGCTCTCAAAGTTAGAAACCAGCGATGGAAATAGAACGCAGTGGTAGCTCTTTTTGTAACAGAAGTATTTACAAAGTGCAAGGTCGGTTTGAACTGAAAGGCAGGTGGTTCAAGCTCACCAGCCATTCCTTGGAACCCTATACTATGTTGCTATGGGTCAGAAACGACTTGATGGCACTTAGCAACAACAATGAAGGAATTCCTGGTGTGGCATTGTAGGATAAGCTCTGGACTGCTAACCGCAAGGTAGGCAGTTCAAACCCACCAGCCACTCCTCAGAAACCCTACACAGGGTCGCTGTGAGTCAGAATTGACTCAACAGCACTTAACAACAACAATAAGAGCCCAGTGTAACAATGGACTCAAAAGTGATAACAGTTGTGAAGATCATGCAGGACTGGGCAGTGTTTCATGCTGTTGTGCATAGAGTCTCTATGAGTCAGAACCAACTGTAAGGCACCTATTGAAAACAATCCTGCCCTGTTAACATAACCCAACAATCCATTCCCCAAAGGGATTATAACCACAGGCATATAGGCTAGGGTTTATAACACATATTTTGTGTTATAACACATAATCTAAGGAGTCCTGATGGTGCTGTAGGACAGGCACCTAACTGCCAACTACAAGGTTGGCGGTTCAAGCCCACTAGCTGCTCCTCAGAAACCCTATGTTGTTGTTAAGTGCCATCGACTCAGTTTCGACCCTACAGCAACCCTGTATAGGGTTTCCAAGGAGCAACTGGTGAGCTTGAACCACTGACCTTGTAGTTCAAATGGCTTTGTAGTCTGGTGCATTAACCCACAGCACCACACCAGGACTATACAGTGTCTCTGTGAGTCAGAATTAACCCAATGGGCCTTAACAACAACAACAATAGGAGCCCAGTATAACAATGGGCTCAAAAGTAATGATTGTGAAGATCGTACAGGGCCTGGTTGTGTTTCCTTCCGTTGTACATCAAGTCACTACGAGTCAGAACCAACCCAGTGGCATGCAACACCAACAGCAACACAGAAGTCCAGAGGAAAGGGGAGATGAACTTCAACTTTAAAGCCTGGAAAGTCATCCAAGGAGTAGAACCCTAAGACTAGGTGTTGAAGAAGGGACTGAGTTTCCTAGGTGGAGAAAGAGGGGAAGAGGAAAACAGGCACATACATAATAAAAATTCCAGTAAACTATAGAAGAACGAAGACGTTCTGGTGGCACAATGGGTTAAGCATTGGGTTGCTAACCAAAAGGTTGTGGTTCAAGCCTACCAGTGGCTCTTGGGAGAAGGGTGAGGCTGTCTACTCCCATGAAGATTTATAGCCTCAGAAACCCTAGGGAGGAGTTAAGTTCTCTCTGTCTTCTTACAGGGTCACTATGAGTCAAAATCAACTAAACACAGTGGGGTTTGGGTTTGTTAGACTAATTAGTATCAAAGTAAAATTATCCCACACAAAAATGGAAAAAAATGTATGTCAGCACTTTTCTGATGACAAGTGACAAAAAACCCATGGCAGGGGGGAGAAGGGAAGGAGGAATGCTACCTTTGGGTCCAGCTGGATTCAGAGTTGAAACGCCACCATTAAGACTGGTGCTTCCCATCACTTGGCTTTGACTGATGCTCCCCCTGAGGATCAACTCAACCTCCATAAGGTGGCAAAATGCCTAGAGCCATCTCACTCTGGAGGTACAAGTTGGTGGGAAAATGCAAATGCCTTCCCCTGGCTACTTAAAAGCAAAAGCTCTGGGCTGAGTTCTGGTGGTAATAGTTGGCTTGACTGGCATCCCATGCCTATCCCTGAACCAATCCCTGTGGCCAAGGATATGGGGCATGTCGATTGGAGAAGCCATGCCATAGGCCAGCACTCTGCCTGGTTCTTTGGCACAAATTTACATATTTGATCCTTAAAGACACCCAGCAGGTAGATTATTATTCCTATTTCAGAGGTGAAGAAATCAAGCTTCATGGGCCTCGTGCTTTGCCTGAGCACTCATAGGCAGAGCCAGGATTGGTTCTGCCTTCTGTCACTCTGAAACCCATTGTTGTCAACTCTCCACCAACTCATGGCAACCCCACGTATGTCAGAGTAGATATGCACTCTGTAGGGTTTTCAGTAGCCGATACTTTGGAATTCACCATGCCTTCTGGGTGAAACTGAACCTCCAGTGTTTTGGTTAGCAGTTGAGCACACTAACCATTTTCACCGCCCAGGAACTTCATGAGCCAGAAGCCTGGTATTTTATCACTGAACTCCTCTTGTTTCACAAAGCATGTAGATCACAATTCAATTGCTAGCTTGTTCCTGGTGCTAGAAAAGGCAGTGTAACCTCAGTGGCCTGTCACCTTCCTGACCAGTCCCCCTTCTCGCTCCTTCCAGGGCCCTGATATTTATTTCCCACGGAGCTGGGGAGCACTGCGGGCGCTATGAGGAACTGGCTCAGATGCTGATGAGACTGGGCCTGCTGGTGTTTGCCCACGACCATGGTGAGTGCTGCACGGTGCCGCTCATGCCCTGACTATGCCTTGCAATTTGAATGCTCTTCATCTCCATCCTTCCTAATCAGTTGTGCTTTTCTGATTCCTATTGTTAGACTAAGATAAGACTTTCTCAGATGCAGGTTTCAGAGTGAAAATGTATATAATAATGTAAACAAAAAATAGGGCGGGTATAAGTTTCTGTTGAGTTTGGGATTAAATGCAGGCTGCTGAGAAACCACACCTAGAAAAACCAGAGTTGGAATATGTTGATATGAGAATTTGCCCCAGGCCAAGTAATAATCTTATACATTTATAAAACACTTTCTGTGTGAAATGGGTCCTGGGTTTCTCCCAAGGGACTTCAAATGGATATGATGTCATCAGTTCAAGCACATTTAAGCCTCAGTTTAACCACAAGAGGTTTACAGAGCATTTCAAATCAGGAGAATAGTGAAAATCTCAGAAGCCAGTATTGGTTTCCCCAAATACATGTGCTCACACTCACACAAACACACTTGCATGTACACACATGCATGCACACACTAAGCCAACTGAAATAAACACACTTGCCCGCACAAAGCCAAGGAGAAGTTTCTATTGTATTCTTTTTTTGTTGCTATTCTTGTTGAATGTGTTGCCTTTTCTTTTTCCTTTAATAAACCATTTTTAAAATTTTTATTTGGGTGAAACCCTATGAAGCAAATCAGTTTTCCATTCAACAATTCATACACATTTTGTTTCATGCCGTTGATAGCAAGCCTCACACTGTAACATCACTCATCCCACTTTCTCCCTGTGTTTCCTGTTTCTATTCCTCCTATCCTAACCTGTCCTGCCATCTACATTTTGTCCCTCTGCAATGCTGCCCTTTGGATCTTGAATGGTTGATTGTTTGTAGGATTTCATACTCCTTGGTGTTATTGTTCACCCTATTGTTTTTGTTGTTGTTATTAAGGCCTTCCAGTTGGTAGACCCTTTATAGGGTTTCCAAGGTGGGTCGCCTTATAGACCTGTCTATTGTTTGGCCCATTTAAAAACTGGATTATTTGTCTTTTTCTAGTTGAAGTGTTAAAGTTTTCTATCAATTTTAGAGATTAGTGCTTTGATAAATCATTCCCCAAATTTTTTTTCAAATCTGTGAATTCTCTTTTTACTCTTTTTGTGAATTAAAAAAACAAAACAACTTTTGCTATAATTGAGTGAGTGAAGGTTTACAAAGCATATCAACAGTTTTACATTTAACAAATCAAACACTTGGTTTCATTTCAATGATTGTAATCCCCTCCATATAACAATTATCCCATTTACTCCCTTATTCCTATTCTACCTTCCTTTCCCAAATGTTCTGAACTTTGTCCTTAGGTAAACATTACCCTTTTGATCTTGAATGGTTGACCATTCTGTGGTGAGCATACCTTATTAGTATTGTTGACCCCTATATAACTACCTACTGTGAGTTCTGTTCCAGACCTGAAAGGTGGCCGAAGGCCATGGTCTTGAGTTTCTCCAGTCTCTTTCTGACCATTAATCCCAGTCTTTTTTATAATTTTGAGTTTTGTTCCACATTTTCTCCCACTCTATCCTGGACCTTCTAATGTGATCTCTTTCTGAGCCGTTGGTAGTGGTAGCTGGGAACCATCTAGTTTCCCTTGGTGGTGGAGACTGATGTTCATGTGTTCCGTTATTCCATTGAACTAATTGATTCCAAGCATCTTCAATTTTTACCACTCTTCTTTCCTCAACACATGGAGAGACCAATAATTGCACCTTATGTGGACTCTTATGACCTTTTAAGATCCTAGTAGCTACACTTTTGGTGAAATCCTTTGATGTACATAACTGTCTAATTTTTATGAGATCCCAGTCATCTAGTTTATCTTCTTTGATTGTGTGTTTTCAGCTGTGTATTTATGCCATGTATCAGAGTAACTAAGTTTGTTCCTGTTTTTTCAACAATTATCTTTATAGTTCTAGGTTTTACATTTAAGTCTTTGGTCCATTTTGAGTTTGTTTTTGTATATGGTGTGAGATATGGTGAGGTCTTGTTTCATTCTTCTGCAAATTGTTTTGCCAGCATCATTTATTTGTCAAAGAGACTATGTTTTCCCCATTTAATGTGTTTTGGTCCTTGGTCAAAGATCAGCTGACCACAGATGAATGTATTAACTAATTGGTTCTCAATTCTCTTCTCTTGAGCTGTGTCTTTCATTGTACCAGTACCAGGCTGGTTAGTAGATATTGAGATCAGGAAATTAGAAGCCTTCTACTTTGTTTTTCTTCTTTAATAATACTTTGTTTATTCAAGGTCTCTTTCCTTTTCATGTAAATAAAGTTGGTGATTTGTTTTTCCATCTCTTTAAAGAATGATTTTGGAATCTGGATTGGGATTGCATTCTATCTATAGATCACTTTGGGTACTACTGACATTTTCACAATGTTAAATCTTTCTATCCATGAATGTGATAATATTATTCCATTTATGTAGGTGTCTTTTAGTTTCTTTTATTAGTGTTTTGAAAATTCACTGGTTAGATTTTTTTCCTAAGTATTTCATTTTTTGAGTAGTTATTGTAAATGGTGTTGTTTTCTTGATTTCTTTTCAGAGCTCTCTTTATTAATGTAAGGAATCCAACTGATTTTTGTATGTTGATCTTGTACCCTGCCACCTTGCTGAATCTTTCAATGAATTCCAGTAATTTTCTTGCTGAGTCTTTAGGATTTTCTATGTATAGGATCATAATCATCTGAAATTAGAGTTTACTTTGCCAATTTGGATGCCTTTCATTTTCCTTTCATGCCTTAAGGCTCTGGCTAAGACTTCCAGGAAAATATTGAATAGAAGTGGTGGTGATAAAGGGCATCCTTGTCTAGTTCCCATTTACAAAGGTATCACTTTCGTTTTTTCTCTGCTGAGAGTAATGTTTGCCATTGGCTGTATATATATGCGCTTAACTATGTCGGCGAATTCCCCTTCTATTACTATATTGCTGAGCATTTTTATCAGGGATGGGTGTTGGATTTTGTCAAATGTGTTTTCTGCATCAATTGATAGGATTCTTTTCGTTCTGATGGTTCTTTTCCTTTGTTTTATTTATGTAGTGATTATATTGATTTTTTTTTCTAATGTGCCATCCTTGCACACCTGGTATGCACTTTGTCATGATGTATTATTTTTTTGATATGTTGTTGAATGCTACTAGCTAGGATTTTGTTGAGAATTTTTGTATCTATATTCATAAGAGAGATTAGTCTATAATTTTCTTTTTTAGTGGAGTGTTTGCCTGGTTTTGTTATCAGGGTTCTGTTTGCTGCATAACAGGAATTTGGGAGTTTTCCATCCTTTTGTATGTTCTGGAATAGTTTGAGTAGAATTGGTGTCAGTTCTTCTCTGAATGTTTGGTAGAATTCTCCAGTGAAACTGTCTGAGCCCTGACTTTTTTGTTGCTAGGAGGGTTTTTTGTTTGTTTGTTTGTTTGTTTGTTTGTTTGTTTGTTTGTTTTTTAATGACCTGATTAATTTCTTCTTTTGATATATGTTCGTTCAAGCTGTCTTCTTCAGTTTGTGGTAGTTTAGGTAGGTAGTGTGTTTCTACAAATTTATCTATTTCCTCTAGATTTTCAAATTTGTTGGAGGACAATTCTTCATGGTATTCTGTTATCCTTTTTATTTCCTTTGGTTCTGTTGTGGAGTTACCTGTTTCATTTCTTATTCATGTTATTTGTATCTTCTCCTTTTTTTCCTTAGTTAGATTTGCCAGTGGTTTGCTGATTTTATTAATCCTTTCAAACAAATAACTTCTTGTCATTTGGTTCTTTCATTGTTTTTCTGCTTCATTTGTCTCTGCTAACCTTTATTATTTATTTTCAACTGGTGGCTACAGGTCTACTTTGCTGCTGCTTTTCTAATTGTTTGAGATGTTGACTTTGGTTCTTCTTTTTTAATTGTGTGCTTATTGCTATAAATCGCCATCTGAGCACTACTTTTGCTATGTTCTGAAGGTTTTAGTATATTGCATTTTCATTCTTATTTGATTAAAAAATCTTTGTGTTTCTACTTATGTACTTATTCTCCATAGTTTTTAATCAGGGTGTTACTCAGTTTACATGTATTTGATTTTTTCTCTGGTCTTCCTATGATTGATATTTAATTTTATAATATTGTGATCTGAGAAAATGTTTGGTAGTATTTTGATATATTTTATTTATTGAGGTTTTCTTTATAGCCCAACATATGCTCTATTCTGGAGAATGTTCCATATGTATTAGGAAAGAATGCATATTGTGCTGTTGTTAGATGGAATGTGCTGTATAAGTCTATGAGGCCTAGTTGACTGATTGTGCTGTTTAGATCTTCTGTGTCTTTGTTGAGTTTTTCATTGTTCTGTTCTTCATTGAGAGTGGTGTATTCACGTCTCCTACTATTAGTATTCCTGAACATTTGATTGATGAGAAACCTGTACATAGACCAAGAGGCAGTCGTTTGAACAGAACAAGGGAACACTGAATGGTTTAAAACCAAGAAACATGTGCACCATGCTCATTCTATCTGTATGCCAGGGAAATAATCTGAGAAGCTGGATTATGTGAAGAAGAACATGGCATCAGATTTGGAGGAAGACTCATTAACAACTTGGCATCTACAGATGATACAACCTTGCTTGCTGAAAGTGAAGAGGACTTAAAATACTTATTGATGAAGAGCAAAGGTTACAGCCTTCAGTATGGATTTGCCCGCACTGTAAAGTAAACAAAAATCTTCACAACTGGGCCAATAAATAACATCATGATAACCAAAAAAATGATTGAAGTTGTAAAAGACTTCATTTTACAATTATCCATAATCAACACTCATGGAAAAAGCAGCTAAGAAATCAAACACTGTTTTGTATTAGACAAATATGCTGCACAAGATCTCTTTAAAAGGTTCAGAATCAAAGATATCAGTTTGAAGACTAAGGTGCACCTGACCCAAGCCATGGCATTATCAATAGCCTCATATGCATGTGAAAGTTGGACAATGAATAAGGAAGACTGTAGAAGAATTGATACATTTGAGTTTTGCTGTTGGAGAAGAATTTTTAAAGTACCATGGACACCAGAAGAACAAACAAAGCTGTGTTGGATAAAAGTACAGCCAGAATACTTCTTAAAAGTAAGGATGGCCTGCTTGCTTCAGCAGCACATACACTAACATTGGAATGATACAGAGAAGATTAGCATGGTCCCTGCACAAGGATGACATGCAAATTTGTGATGTGTTCCAAATTTTTTAAAAGCCAAGCCAGCACTTGGAAACATACTAAAGGTAGTTCTTTGGATTGAGAAACAAGAACCAGAGATTGACATACATGACAACACCACCTAGAACTCAGTCCAGATATGGAAGAGAGCAGAGAAGAAAGAACAAAACAGCAAGAATGATATTAGGGGATCTATAACCATGACAACTACAAAGCAAAAGAGGGGGAAAATATAGTAACAGAGATCCAGGTGGTGAGGAGGTCAGGCAGATTTCAAGATAAACAGACTGTTTTAATATGAGGAAGACATTAATAAAATACAGGGTAACCTTCACATCAAAGCAAGATGAGGAAAATCCAAGACGATTTTAGAAATAGTAAACTATGAAGAAATTGACAATAAAAAGTACATTGAGCATAGGAGAGCATGCAGAACAAAGAAACCAGCACCACAAAAAAAAAACAACAAATAACACAATGACAGCAATTAATTCATACTTATCAATAATTATACTAAATGTCAATGGATTAAATGTACCAGCCAAGAGACAGAGAGTAGCAGAATTGATAAGAATTCAGGATCCTTCAGTATGCTGTCTACAAGAGATAAACCTTACACACAAAGACAAAAATGGACTAAAAATTAAAGGATGGGAAAAAAAATACGCCAAGCTAATTTCAATAAAAAATGAACAGGAACGACAATATTAATCTCTGATATAATAAAGGCAGGGTGCCTGGTATGGGTCAGAGTGTTCTGCCAGCCTAAGAGGTAGTGGGGTAGGAGTGAAGTTGCCTGATCCAAGACAGCATTACTCCCCTCATAGGAGGGTCGCCTGGTCCAGGATGGCATGTTTCTGTCAGCTGAGGAGGCCATGGGGCATGGGACGGATCAGTGTGCTCTGCTAGCAGAGGAGGCGGAGAGCATGTGCCCGCATACATGGGTGTGGTATGCATAAGGTGCCTGATCTTTAAAGACCTGCCTCTGACCTCAGGCAGGGCTGTGGCGCCATGAGTGGTGTCACCAGCTGCTGGTCACACTTCTTTCTGGTCACTGGAGCGGTGTGGGGAATAAGGGAAAGATCACATCTTGCTGTGGACACTGGTGAAGTCCTGGGCCAGTGGAACTGATTCTCGTTTGATTCTTTGTCCTGTAATACAATCCTCAGTAACCATCGGAATGCAGTATTCATGCCATAAGTCAGTAAGCAGTTTCTTAATCACTTGTGACATTCTTGATGGCTGGTAAGACTCCCAATTAAGGTCTTTCTTTGCCTCATAGTCTTTAGAATTGCAAGTTCCTTGTTACTGAAAATGGTGATTTCTTCACAGCTATAATGGAGAATTCTCTCACCCTGGTCCCAATCCAGAAACGTATACCGGTGTATCTGATTTGAAAATACATAATTAAGTGATGGTGCCATTCAGAGGGGCTGGGAAGGACGCACTGTGTCCCTGAAGAGAAACTAACAGGGGAAGAAAGCTTGGGGAGCCTTTTGCATGTATTGAACTGCTAATTTGGTTTGCTTCTGCCAAGAGTCTTTTCTAAGCCAGATATGTGGACGTGTCCTTGTAACTGAGATTATTGAAGAAATCTTTCCAGTTATAGCTTTGATGTTTTTAGAGTTTTGTGAATCATTCTAGGGATGTTCAGGTGTTTGAAAAATTATATTTGAAGATTATTCTGGCATTTCTTGTGGAGATTGTATCATTATTAACTTTGGCAGCATTTTGCATACTGTGTAAAGGTTTAAGAACAATGTGGTTGTTTTTAATTGTGTTTATTGTCATTAAAATTTGTTGCATTTATCATCATCATCATAAAAGAAAACAGTATTTATATCCTCAAATGCTGCGTACCTCCAACAAGAGTTTCAAGTATCTGTTTTCTACCTCTGGCACCAGCCACCATTTTCTCTGATTATCTTGGCCAAATCTGCGGGATTAAGTAAATGTTGTACCGTCTTTATTTTGTCTGATTGTGACACTTTGACAAACAATAAGAACAGGGCTCTTTTTTAGAGTGAAGGGAAGCAAGTAACAACCCACCTTTTGATGTTTCTAAAATTGAGGCATAGCTCCTGATGACAGTCTAAATAGAGAGAGAAAGTGGTAGTTCGTGTTTCAAATTCCTGGACTTATTGGCACCTTACAGTGACTCACTGGAAACCTCTCTTGTAAGTACCTGAGGGAGTTGTTTTCTTCAAGAAATGAAGCCAATTGAAATGCTGTGCCTTTTGTTGTTTATTGGTGCAGATGAGTGTGACTTATTTAGTAGGAGGAAGTGGATAGCTGTTGGGGTGGTGAGTCTCCTGTAGGTGGAGAGGCAGAATGTTGAGGTCAGGGAGCTTGGCCTTGTTTCTTTCTGGCTGGGAAATGTGTTTGTACATGGAAAGAGGGGCAAAAGTCTGACCACACTGATTTCTCAATACATGAAAACACACAAGTACACATTCCTCATCCTTTCCAACACAACTTTCAAATGTAAGTAAATATAGGGAATATGTCAGCATTTTTTTGTGTCAGTGGAAAGATTGCACACATGGGACTGGAGAAAACTATTGAAGGGCCAAGGCTCCTACGGAACCAGAACAGCCCAAATGTCTGTAGTCATCGTGTCCTGCCACAGACGTTCCCTTCCTGTCTGCTTTCTTCTGCCTCCTCTGGAGCTTTACCCCCTAGGGAGCAAGGGACTCGACTTCCCCTCGACTGTGACTCCAACCTGTGTGATCTTGGAGATCTACTTATCTCAAGTTCTAACTTTTCCACCTACCCAAAACACTGTCACATCACCAGAGCTGGTTGTGAGGTAATACAGATAAAGTGCCTGGCCAAGCGCCCCTCTGAGAACCCTTTTGGGGTATACAATACAGATTACCTGGTGTGCTTTGTGACAAAGTAAGGATGACCCTAAGGTAATGCGGTTCGTGCATTAATGTGGATGGGCCCATGGACATATCTGACCACAGTGGTGGTTCTGCCCCTGCATCTAGAAAGCTCTGTGAAGACAGTAAGTCCAACTTTTGGTTTCCCATCACCAGCAAAGAAGTTGGTAGCTTCCACCATGCCTATTCTCACCTGTAAACCTCACCACCTGAGCCATATTTGTGGGCCGTCCAGTGGGTTGTTGTTGTCGTTAGGTGCCATAGAGTCGGTACCAACTCATAACGACCTTATACACAGCAGAACAAAACAATGTCCGGTCCTGGGCCAACCTCACTACTGTTGCCACACTTGAGTCCATTGATGCTGCCACCTGGCCAATCCATCTCGTTGGGGGTCTTCCTCAAGTGCTGTCAAATAGGTTTCGACTCATAGTATAAGGTTTCCAAGGAGCTGCGGGTGAGTTTAACCCACTGACTTTGCAGTTCACACCTACCTTATAGTTGAGTGCTTATCCTGCAGTGCCATACCAGGACTCCATCCAGTGTGTGGTCACTTCCAAAACGGTCACATTGAGCAGGGATGACTGACATGACACGAAACCAGGAGTCAGGAATAAGGGGTTCTTGTCCTGGTTTTGCTATACCACCAGTATCATTCTTAGACCTCTCCAGGGCTGCTGTGAAGACAGCTTGAAGCAAGAGACAGGAAAAGCTTTACAAAGTATGTAGCTATTTGCTGTGACTGTACTGCCGGTTTCTGTAACACAAATAAATCTGCTGCTAAATGATTTTAATACCATGGGTCATGTTACTCGACTATATTACAATATTTCATTGTTTAGACAGAAATCTTGAGATGCTGTGGGCTGGCTGTTTTTCTTAGTAGACTGGCTTGTAGAGTGGTGTTCAATAATTATCTGATTAAACTTGGTTTTCTTTCTTAGTCTTAGGATTTGTAGCATAAGCATTATACATAGTGGGTATGAGCAACTTGCCAGCAATGAAAATTATTACTCCTGCTATTTCCTGAGTGCTACCCGGTGTGGCGCTGTGGGATAAGCACTTGACTACTCGTCTTAAGGTCTGCAGTTCAAACACACCAGCCACTCCTCAAAAACCTTATACAGGATTGCTATGAATCAGAACCAATGCCATGGCACCTAATTAACGACACCTGCCTGTTAGACCCTGATTTGTCAACTCCTGTGTGACAGATGCTTTTTATATAACCTCTAAGGAGCTCTGGTAGTGTAGTGGTTACAAATCGGGCTGCGAACCGCAAGGTCAGCAGTTCAAAACTACCAGCCGCTCCACAGGAGAAAGATGCCTCCCGTAAAGATTTACAGCCTCGAAAACCCTGTACAGGGTTGCTATGAGTTGGAACCGACTCCACGGCACACAGTCACCACCACCACCTATGTTGTTGTTGTTAAGTGCTGTCAAGTCGTTTCTGATCCAGAGCGACCTTGTATAGGATTTCCAAGGAGCAGCTGGTGAGCTTGAACTACCGACCTTGTGATTCAAACGACTTTACAGTCCAGCGCATTAGCCCACAGTCCCTCACAACAATTAGTATCATATGCTACCTCTTTATAGATGAGGGATCTGAGTGTGTACAGCCAAGGATTTTAACTAATTCTGGAAGGTCACTAGTTTGAATGTACCAGCCTCTCAGCAGGATGTAAAAATCTATAGCCTTGGAAGCCCTGTACAGAATTTCTCAGAAATCCTGTGTAGTTGGTTGAAACTGACTCGATGGCACACAGTCACCACCACCAATGATCCCAAAGCCCATTCTCATTCCACCAACATGCAACAGAATTTGGACTCTGTAGGTTTTTATTTCTCCCATGCCACAGGAAGCCTAAGGTGGATTCAAGAACTCAGCAATGCCATGGACGCTCCAGAGTCCGTCTGCAGTTTCCCCAGGCGCTTCTCACTTAGTGTGTGGCTTTCACCCTTGTGGGCACCTGCTTCAGTGTCACATTCTGAGAGGATGAAGAGGGATGAAACAAAGAGGAAGGGGCTGGGCTTCTGTCAGGAAAGCAAACCTTCCGTAGAGGTCCCTAGCAGATTCCAGCCATACCTCATTGGCCAGTACTACCAAGCTGCATGAAAGGCAGGGAAATGTTACTTTTTAGCTTGGCAATGCTGACCCCAACAAAACATGGTTCTGTTAGTGAGAAAGACGCAGAGAATGGATGTTGTTAGTAGTAACCAGTCCAATCTGTCACACTGCTCTTCCAGGGACAGTGGGTTTTTTTTTAATGTTTTATTGTGAATTATATGATAGTTTACATGGGAGAACATTAGCTTTACATTCGTTCTATCGTATATCGTTTCATTGCCATGGTTACAATCCCCTCCATACATCATCAACTAACCAAAGGGTATACCCTGCAAGCCTGCCTCCCAAGTCATCAGCACACAGCCCCTCTCTTTCTCTGGATCTAGAGTTCCCAGCTGCTACATCTCTCCACAACATTGTCTCTGCCTCCATCTCTGGCGTCACTGCTTCTCTGGGTAGGGTCCCGCTCTCCACTCTTCCCCCTCGGTGGTCCCAGGGACCTCAGTTCTGAGACTGAAAAGTTAATCATTCCCCTTCTTGCTACAAAACATCTACCTTTACGTTTCCAACCCTCGCAATCAGTCCTGATAACAATTATTCACTATTGTATCACAAGAGACCTATCCTCATTTCCTTTCATCAGGGCCGCCTAGACAGATTGTATACTACTCACTGGAGATTCTGCCTTCCTCCATGCCCATTTTGGGTAGCCAATGCAGGGACATTGTCGGTTTTTATCTAAGAGAGCTTCTCAGTCATTTCTACTTAATATATTTTCTGCTTATAATGTAACCAACTCCCAGTGTAACTTTCTATCTTATTTATCTCTACCGTGTTTCATAAGATTTTGATGTGAAGGTTATTATTAGCATCGTGAATAAGTCTTGATTAAAGTCTTAGTTGCACATTCATTCTGGGTGAGGTTGATTCTTGTCCCATTGGTAGAATGACCTGTCTGTCCCATAAGTCATCCTCTGAGTGCAGAGCTTTGTCTCGTATTGAGTCTCTTGTGTGCTCTTGGCAGACAGTGTTGTTGTTAAGTGCTGTTGAGTTTGTTGTTGTGACCCTGTATAGGGTTTCCAAGGAGTGGCTGGTGACTTTGAACTGCCAACCTTGTGATTCAACCCCGCCTTGCTGTCCAGTGCTTTATCCCACAGCGCCACACCAGGACTCCTGTTAGACAATAGCTGTGTCTATGTGTGCTGTGTGTTTAGCTCTCTCTGCTCCACAGCCATCCTACCTTCCCAGGATTGAGCAGATAGTAAAGCATTGCCAATGTATGTTGAATGAATGAAGGGCCTTCAAATCCAAAAGAGATCAGACCACAACTATTTTACATATAAATAATAGAACAAACACATTGGTGTCTCAATTAGCAGGAAACCATTATCTGTCAAAGTAGTAGAGAAGATCTGGCTAATAATAACCTTCACGTGGCCATTTGGGCTTTGAGTCTGCTGACCACGGGGTAGCGGAACTTAGGAGCTGATCAGTGATGTCAGCGTTTTGCTGGTGTGCTGATACAGGCCAGGGGTACAGCAGGGACAAATGGCCTTGTAATGCCTGCAGCCTGGGAAGATGTTTGGGTCTCATAAGGTACATAAGAGCTTCCAGGTTGTACAGAAAGCCACAAGACCATTTGAAGCAGTGGTTCTCATTGAGTCGTACGGGGAATGTGAAAATACATGGATCCTACTCCTGAGACTCCGAGTTCTTCCATCTGGGATGTGGCCTAGGTAGGGGGAACTTCAGAAGCTTTGGGGATTCCAATGCACAGCTAGGCATCAGAAACCTCTGTTCTAAGCAGAGGAGATAATGAGGGCACTTTCAACAGATTCTCAATATACAGGAATAAGTCCCTGTCCCAGTTTCACTGGACCTTGGTGGGTTGAACTGAAGAAAAGTGTGGCACCTCAGAAGAAAAGTGTGGCAATCTGATTGTGAAAGGTCACAGCCTTGAAAACCTTATGGAGCAGTTCTGCTTTGCATACAGGAGGTGGCCCTGAGTCAAGGTTTTCTTGGCAGTTGGTTTGAGTTTTTTGGAAAGGGTTAGCAGGAGGAATAGAAGAGGCGGTGGAAGTATCAGGACAGGGGACCAGAGCAGAGGTATGGTGAGGGAGAGATGGAGCAGTCAGAAAAGGATCCGGTGGAAACATCAAAATGGGATTTTCTGTGGCAGTCTAAATATAGCATGAGAAGGCCACTGCCGTGCTCACTGGCTCATTGGTTTACCAGCTGCTAGTGGTGACTCATTGGAAACCCCTCGGCCTTCCCCACATGGAGGACTAGCTGATGTGAGTGAGCGGAGGAGCCACAAGGACAGCCCTAGTCCCAGCCTGGCCGTATATCACCCTAGTCTGGAAGGCCTGTTTTGAAAGGGCATTCTGCTTGAAAAGCCGGCCTCCCCACCAGCAGCTGTCTGACTTTGCACCATGGCACCATTTAAAAATACATTTGCCAGGGCCAGAGAGGCTTTCTCTTTATTTACAAAGCAAAAAGGAACCATCCTCAGCTGATTAACAGTGAATTAATTATCTGCAAATATTTGAAAGAAAGTGTTAAAGAGAGAATTTTTTTTGTTAAACTCAGTTGGGGAAAGTGAGAAGAGGAAGTTTTGAGAGAATGTTTGTGGGTGGCAATTATGAATGTTTCTCTTTGGGGGAGTGGGCCCTACCTAGTCAGAAGAAGAAGGCTATTTAGGAAATTCAAGGGGTGAAAGTTCATCTATATGTCTTTTCAGCTAGGGGGACAGATTTGAGTCCAGGTCCCTTGCTGGCTACATTTTAAAATAGATTACTATCTATTTTATAAATAAAAGAGTCACAGTAATATATTTTTGTGTGAGATGTTTGAGAATGTGTTGACAATTTTTCTTGTCTTAGTAAATACAAGAGTGAAAATAACAAGAATGGGTTGTCCTGGGGTACTTCAAGAGTTCACTGGGCCTCAGTCCGAGGATGGGTGCCGTGAATTTGCTGTAAGTGGGTATAGGAGAATGAACAGCATGCCCTTTAACCCTAGGAGGTCTTTGCTGTCCATCCCCCATCCCACCCCCACTCCTCCTCTTCCTTCTTCGTTGACAGTGAAACATGCCCAAAATCCTCCATCTTCAACAGACATATCTGGTCTACTGATTTTGTCATCTGCCTGTTTAATAAAACAAAAGCCTCCATGATCCTCATTTAGTTTGTGCATAATAGAGGAGCCCGCACCTTTATTTATTTATTAGTACAGAATTATTATTAACAGTAGAGCCAATATCATAATGTGGTTGCAGAGATAAAATGAGATGACATGGGTTCTTAAATTCCAGTTTGCATCAATGTCCTTGGATAGCTGGTTGAAACACAGAGGGCCATACTCACCCCCAGTTTCTGATTCAGCAGATCTGCAATAGGGCCCGGGAATGTGCATTTCTAACAGGCTTCTAGGTGATGCTGGTGCTGTTGGTCCTTGGACCATACTTGGAGAAACAGTGAGGTCATGTAGGTAACAAGTCAAATACAACACCTGGCATTCACTAGACTTTCAATAAATGACTGTGGAATCTGAATTTGGAAACTGGGTACCGCAAGACATTCCAGTTATTGAATAGTCATATCCAAGATTACTTCCTTAAAGGCGATGAAGTGTGGGCAGGTAAAGATGGGGAGAGATTGTATTCCATCATTCTCCAGTGTGTGCCATTGAGGACAGTGGTGGTTCCGTGACAGAGACCCCAGTTCATTTCTCAGCCAATATAGTTAAGGCATGGCCACCACCCTCTGTCAGTGGAGGCTCGTGTGTTGCTTGGATGCTATCTCTTCTGAGGGAGAGATAGACAGTGCCCAAGCCAATAACAAGAAAACGTTCATCCTCTGAAGTACAGTGAAGAAAGGAAGGCAGGAAATTACAAGGGAAGAAGTAGGAAACTCTTCTGAGGATGTGGCACTTAGGCCCACCTGCCTGGCAAAGGTCAAGGTAGAAGGGAGTGTGAAAGCTGCATGGCAGGGACCCTGGAGGGTCATTGAGAGAGGTGATGAGAGGTGGGTCCAGATGGTGGGCCTGTGGGCCTGATGTGGAGAAGAGGCTGTGTGAGTGCACTGAGACACCACTGGGGGCTCCAAGCAGGAGAGTGCTATGATCTGATTTAGGGTTTTCAAATATCCCTGTGGTTGGTGGGCAGAAATAAGATTGTGGAAAGAATGCAGTTAGGAGTTGGTACATACTCGTAGCCAGGTGAGTGACTGGTGGGCAGAAATTAGATTGTGGAAAGAATGCAGAGAATGCAGTTAGGAGTTGGTACATACTTATGGCCAGGTGAGTGACGTAATGCTGGATTAGGAGAGTAGACCAGATTTCTCTGCAGTCACGGCATCAGTAGAACAAAGAGGCCTGGACAAAGTTGAGAGATTCCTGAGGTAAAATCAACAGGAGTTAGCCGACAAGTGAGAGATCGGAATGATGCAAGTCGGATAGCTATGAGTCTACAATATTTTTGTAATGCACCTGCCTTTAGGACTGAGAGGTGCACAGTTTTAGTCCACAGCTGCAATGGGCTCAATTCGTTGTGCATGTTTTTAGGATTTCCAGCCCCAGAGCTGCATGTTGCAGGTATCGTGTAAAGCAGTGATGTGAGAACAGAAGCATTCTTAACAGACCCTCACCAGGCTGTTCTGGCCCAGAGCCCTACCCCATCTCTACCTCTACCCCATTCTGCCTCTGCTGTCTTGCTGGGCACCCCCAGCCTGCCTTAATCACTGCAACAATATTGCATACTTATCATGTGTCAGATACTTTGCTAGTGTCTGCATGAACATGCCTTATCTCACTAATTCCTCATACCATGAGTTAGGTCCTATTATTATCCCCCCCCTTTTACAGAATGAGGAAACGCCAAGGTCACACAGCTGCTAAGCGGTAGAATCAGGATTCACTGCCCTTGAGACTCTCACCCTCTAAGATCCAGTCCCAAATACGTTTTTGAATTATTTGACCCTTTTGTGAGTTAGTTGATCCTTGCTATGAGCCATGAAATATGATACTTTATGGCTGCCCTATGGAGTAGTAAATTGTACACAGTCCTTGAAACCATACAAAGATAAGTATCTTGCCTTTGCCATTTATTTTACACGTGACCTAGAATTTTTTTCTTATTTTCTTGAAGCCTTATATCTAAAATGGGTGCTGATGGTGGTGGTGGTGGTGGTGGTGGTTGTGTTCTGTGAAGTTGGTTCTGACTCATAGCGACCCTGTATAGGCTTTCCAAGACTGGAAATCTTTACAAGAGCAGAAAGCCTCATCTTTCTCACACAGAGTGGCTGGTAGATTCAAACTGCTGTCCTTGCAGTTAGCAGCCCAATTTGTAACCCACTAGCGTAGTGGTTACGAATCGGGCTGCGAACCTTAAGGTCAGCGGTTCGAAACTACCAGCCGCTCTGCGGGAGAAAGATAAGGCTTTCTACTCCCGTAAGGATTTACACCCTCGGAAACCCTGTACAGGGTCGCTATGGGTCGGACCTGACTCGACGGCACTTAACAACAACAACATGCTACCAAGGCTCCTTTACAAAATGGGTATAATAGTACAAATTCTGCTGGATTTTCCTGGGGCGTTAGATCCATGATAGGTGCTTATAGGTGGGGATGGTGATGATGATGATGAAGATGATGGAGGACATAAGAGCCAAAGGCTAAGAGAAGGTTAAATATTCCCTACCAGGGCCACCCACACACACATACTTTTTTTTTTTTTTTAGTAGTAAAGTAAGACCTTGTATTAGAAAGAAAATAACTCAACAAAAGCTTTTTGTCATAAAAGATTTATGACACAACACTCAAGATTCTCCGCAATGAAACCAACAAAGCTCCTTTTTTCTGGCGTCTTTGTGGACACAGTTCTGTCTCAGTGCCCTTCAAAATGATTGGCCCCATTTTGCTGATAAGGAGATTAAGATGGGAAAGCTCAGGAGTGGTACTAAAATCCAGCTAGGTACCCTTCAAGATTAAGGAAGTAGGGTTGAAGGGGAGGAAGAATGATTTGACACATTCAGAGGAGAAAGGGGCCAGGGTCACCACAGGGGTGTGTGTAGAATTTGCTTCAAATAAACTGGAAATGTACATGTAGTTACAATTGGAAACATACGCAGAATGTTTTACTATAATAGATTTTGTTTGAAGCTGAGTAGGATCTGGGCCTGTGTTCGGTGTGGGAATAAGGAGTGACAGATCTGGTTACTGCTGCAAGGAAGCTCAGTACAAAGAAGGAGGGAAATTCATGGAAGATGTGTGGGAAGTGTCTGATGGGATGCAAGGGAGGGAGAGGCCTAGTTTCCTACAGGACCGGGCAGGGGATTAAATAAATTAGTAGCTGCTCTTCACTCACAGGACCACAGGTCGGACACTCTTCTAGAAGAGACACTGCTTCAGTTCCCTCAGATTAAGCAGACTGCTGCCACCTTCTCTGCAGAAGGATGCTCAAACTCCTTGGTTGACTTAATCTGAGAATATCCATCTATGATGTGGCCATTCTGCAGGGTCTGACTGTGGCAGAAGCAGCCTCTTTATCAGCATTTGGAGGCTTCGCTTTGATAATGTCTGCTGACATCACTGTTCTTTTACTCACTGTGATTTTTTTTCTTTAAAACTATTTTAAAAGTGACTGTGATGGAAAGTACAACATAACCACTTGAGTTATTCACTTACGAAGCAGGTACATTGTTACTCAGATCAGTTAAAGTGACAAAACATCTCTTTGGAGGGCTATCGGTGAGTTTGTAGTCTGAATTCTGAATCAGGAATGAGCATCAGGAGCTCCAAAAACTAAACAGATGCTTCTGGAAATACAGGGCCATCTTTTTTCATTTCAGTGCTGCTGCTGCCTAGTTATTTATTTGTGTGTTGGGCTGCTAACCGCAAGGTCAGCAGTTCAAATCCATGGGAGAAAGATGAGGCTTTCTGCTCCTATAAAGATTTACAGACTTGGAAACCCTATACAGGGTCTCTATGAGTTGGAATTTCTATGAGTTAAAATGAATTGGATGGTTGTGGGTTTGGGTTTTGATTTTATTTTCCAAAAAAATTTACCCCCGAGAGACTATTCACTCATTCAGATCATTTATATGGGTCCTAAAGTGAAGAGATTTAAGTTTTTCTGGTAAGAAGAAACAGACCTCACTCTGTGTCTCTAGAAGCAGCAGTCTCTTAAGTGTTTAAATGAGTCTTTTGTTGGAGGAAAAAAAAGAAGTCTATTTTAAAAGAAGGAAACTCTTCTCTGCACTCTGCTGTGCGCCAGGAACTGTGAAAATATGCCTCCAGCTGTGGACCTATAGGATCAGCACTGGACTGCTAACCACAAGGTTAGTGGTTCAAACACACCAGCCGCTTCTTGGAAACCATATACAGGGTCAGTATGAGTCAGAACTGACTTGATGGCACAATGTAATGTTCATGAAGGCTAAACCTCCCTGAGCCTAGTTTTCTCACCTGCAGTAAGAGAATAAGGCTTACACGAGGCATTCCATGCCAAGCATGTAATTGCCTGCTAGCTCACAGAGAGTGCTCTGGAAATCTTGGGGTAACTACTTACTGGTCTTAGAGAGACCTGGACTTGACGATTAGAAGGAACCCCACTAGTGTGGCTTTCAAATTTGAAAGCTATAATATTACTTGCTTCATGGGGCATTTGTAAGAATTCTAGAAGGGAAAGGCATCGTTTACATTATTACTATCCTGGTGTGGCATTGTAGGATAAAGTACCAGACCACGAGGTTGGTTTGAACCACAAGGTCGTGGTCCACCTCACTAGCTGCTCCTTGGAAATCCTATACAGGGTCGCTATGAGTTGTTCTGGCCCGACGGCACTTAACAACAACATCAAACACCAGACTTGTCTGTGCATAGTTCCTCAAAGAGACTGCCTCAGCCTCATGTGGCTCAGAACAGCCTTAAGGAGGCGCTGGATGAGGGGAAGCTCAGGAACACCCTACGCACACGCCTCTTCTTACCAGTATTGGAGAACAGGAGTTGCCACAACAAAGTAAAATATTGTCACCCATGCCCCAGGGGTGGGGTACCACCCACCATTACAGGTCCTTGTGGATTGACTACTCTTGGGAATCCTCACATGTCAGACATGGCCACATGCAGCGTGTCTGGCATGCATTGCTCAGGACACCGTGGGGCTGCCCAAGTGTCTTCTGTGGTGGACTGTCCTCAGGTATTCAGCAGGCAGCATCCCTGAATAAGAAGCCAAGGTGAGCACAAGGTGGCACTGCCTGTGAGAAGGTAGCTGTGGAGAGACCCCTAAATCCTTCCCAACTTCTCACCCCACCCCAAGGCAGAAAACCCACCAGTATAGAAGTTCTAAAGAAACCACAACCTGCAAGGAGCAAGTTGGTGCTCCGCCCTCCCAGGCTCCCTCTCAGCCACTGCCTGTGTTCCATGCCAGTGCCTCCTGACACACCTGCCCTCGCTCCTAGATACAAGTGCTCTGGAGGCTGACTGACCCTGCACAAAACAGCTGCTCCATAGACATTTGCTGAACCACTGACACTAGTTTCTGTGAGTTTGCCCACATTCAGATCTGCACATCATTTAAGGGAGAGAGTGTGTGTGTGTGTGTGTGTGTGTGTGTGTGTGCACGTTTCTTTGGACTGGGGGTCAGGCCCGGTTTACAGACAATCCAATCACATTTCTGTGCTGTTAAATAGCTCCTGAAGCTCCTACTTAAGTCTAACGGCAGTTCATGAGGAGGCATTGTTCTCAGGGCAAAGACACACTCAGCTATGTCATTTAACCCGCCCAAATCCCTGTGCTCTTCACCTTAGTAGGACTGTAACTGTTGGAAAACTGCTCCAGGTTAGGCTGCTGTAACCTCTGCTCCTCCAAAGAAGGTCCTTCTTGGAACTGTCCCTCTGAGGAGTCTGACTTGGGGCCCAGTCCCCAGGCAAGTGGCCCAGGGTTTCTGCACCATCTAACACCCCAGGAGAGGACGGAAGTGGCATGATTGTTCCAGAAGCAGCTCACACAGTCTGCTGCCCAGGTTCCCTAGTCTACTCGCTCACAGATATTGCCTCCCACAGGGTGCCCACACCCAGCTGAGGGACAGAGATGGTGTCTGGGCCAATCCAGGAACCCCTAGTTTCTTGATGCCCATGTTACTGAGCTGGAGAGGCAGCTGATCATCCCTGTCTGCTCAAGCCAGGCCAGGGTGTTCTGTTATGTGACTCTCCTTAATGTGGAGACAGGGACTGGGGTTCATGCAGGGCCCCGCTGTTTCTGAGCCTGGATTTCCTCATGATGAGCCCGAAGCTTATGCCCAGAAATGTGAGGAAGGAGAACCCAGCGCAATCTCAGGCCCCAATAGACGTGTGCTGCCTTCATGTGATGCTGTCCTCCCTTAGCTCTTCTCTCACTAGCAGAGGCTGCTGCTTCTTCCCCAAGAGCTGGGAGAGGGCACCGTCATAATAATAGCTTCTCTCCCCATTGATTGTGCAGATGTCATCAGATCAGGGAAATTGCTAGAGCCTAATTCAGTGGAAACATACCTTCTTACCAAAAAAAGCAGAGGAACTACCTGGGAAAGTCCCAAGGATAGTCCTGGTCTGGGGGGCCCTGGGCCAGGCCCCAAGTTCCTCCTCAGTCTTCTATGGTCCAAGGACTAAGGACTTCTGGGGTCTTCAGCATCTCTGTGTTCAAGCATCTCTATAAAAGGACATCCTTCTGCTAACAACAGCCTCTCTCCTTTTCCTGGGAAAATGGCTTCCAAACAGGGCTGTGTCATGAGCGTGAGATGAGATAGGAAAACACCTGCAACCAATTTCTACATGGCTGGGAGCGATCACAGGAATTCTTCTAGATCAGAGGCGAGGTGAACTGATTGTCTTTGAGCAACCACTCTGTGTGAGGCACAATGCTGAGAGTTTTTGGCTTGGGAGCCCAGGAAAAGATAGGACAGGCCCAAGGATTAAAAATGTTGGCCAAGTTCAAGCAGTAGCAGAGTGTCAAGACCATGTGTGGTTCAGCTGCTGGAGTCTCAGTGTGGGAAAACTGGTTTAAAAGAATGGAACTTTGGGACATGGCTGTTAGGAACCTCCTAAATGGTTCTAATCTGCAAAGATAGAGTTTACATGTGCAGCAAGTGTATATCTGCACATTGTCAAGAAAGGTATTTTTCCCTTAGCACTAGCTTGTCACTGGCTTGATAAATCAACTGGCTTTTCCATTGTTTTTCTATAAAATATATTTGATTTTTTAAAAGGCCTTTTTAAAGAGCAAAAGAGAAAAGAAAATTGTAGGTGAATTCTCCCACTCTTCTAACTCCACATGGCAGAATTGCTGAGAGTAGAGATTGGCATTTTGTCTTTCAGAGCTCACAAAGGGCTGCGCAGAATTTAGAAGGGCAGCTCCTAGTTAATTATACAAGGCAGCGTGGGGCTGCTGTGAGGGAGGGGCCACAGTCTGGGCGTTACTGGAACCTTGCTGTTGACTTTTAACAAGTTCCTTCACATCTCTGAGTCTCACTCATTCTATCACTCACTCACTCACTCATTCATTCATTCATTCACTCAGCCATTCAGGCTCTACTTTATAAAACCCCTGTCATGGACCAAGTGTGGTTCTAGAACAGAACAAGACAGACAGAACCCTCTTTCCTTTTAGAGAATTCAACAGTAGCAGAGCTGAATGGCTTCACAGTACTCCATCGGGTTGCTGTTGTTGTTGTTAAGTGCCTTTGAGTCAGTTCCGATTCACAGTGACCCTGTATAGGGTTTCTGAAGAGCGGCTGGTGATCTTGAACAACCAACCTTGTGGTTCAAACCAACCTTGCAGTCCAGTGCATTAACCCACAGTGCCACACTAGGATTCCTACATGGAGATGTTGTTATTGCTGTTGTTAAGTACCACTGAGTCGGTTCCAACCCACAGCAACCCTGTATAGGGTTTCTGAGAAGTGGCTGGTGAGCTTGAACCGCCAACCTTGTGGTTCAAACCGACTTTGCAGTCCAGCGCATTAACCCACAGTGCCACACCAGGATTCTTACATGGAGAAGAGGTATGATGAACAATTGAAATGGGAGCGGGGAGGGCAGGACAGGGCAGTCGGCAAGAGGAATGTCATTCTAAATAGACTGGCCTCACTAAGAGCCAAAGACCTAAAGGGAATGAGGGCAAGCTGTGCAAAGGTTTGAGGAAGAGTATTCCAGGCAAAGATCCTAAGATAGGAGTGTTGCCTGTTCATCAGAGGAGCAGGTAGAAGCCAAGGGTTGAGGGGAGAAGAGCCAAGGCTGTAGGAGATGAAATCAACAGTGATAGGGAGCCACCCCATTCAGGGCCTGGGGGCCTTGGTGTCCTTCTCTAAATAAACCAAGTACTCAACAAATGTGAGCAGCTGTGATTCCTTTCGTATGCTAAAAAAGAACATCAGTTAGCTCTCAATTACAAGGGGCCCCAGGCACCTGGGTCACTGCAGCTGAGTTAAGCAATCTTGAGCTTGCATTGTATCTTCCCCGGTTGGGACCCCCAGTTTCATGCCACTGACACGTCAACCTTAGCTGTGTGATTCCCTGAGGGCTTAATCTTTCAAGAAGTTCTCTGAGGACTTTCTTTTTTCCCTTTGCTACACTCAGTTACCATTTCCTGCTAGGGTTTGTACCTAACTTAGTGGTCCTTGAAACTGGAGAGTTACTATGCTAAAGCATCAAGTCCTCGAGGGCAGGAACCAGGCCCCGAAATATAAATATAAATGTTTGTTGTTGTTAAGTGCTATTGAGTCGGTTCAACTCATAGCAACCCTGTATAGAGTTTCTGAGGAGCGGCTGGTGAGTTTGAACTGCCAACCTTGTGATTGAAACCAACCTTGCAGTCTAGTACTTATCCTACAGCGCCAAGTCAGGACTCCAGGTAATATATTTTCTTAGCATGCAGTTTATAGCAAACAGTATGGAAGCAATAACTGTTCATATTTTGCTACTTTTCTGACTTAAATCAGTCAGCAGTCGCCTCAATGATACTGTGTAACAAAGTACCCCAAACTTATTAAAACGACAACCTATTTTTCATGTATCTTAGAGCTTGGCCAGGATTAGTTGGGTCCAGTTCTCTAGACATGTCTCCTGTCTCTTTGGGCCTTTGGGCTAGCTGAATCGTGTTCATTTTGGTGACAGGAGAAGCACAAGAGGACATTGGAATCATGTGATGCTTTTTAAAGTATAGGCTCAGACTTTCCCATCATCACTTCTGCCTGAATGCTGTTGACCACAACAAGTCACGTGGCCAAGCTCAACATTAACGGGGTGGGGAAACACATTACTTATCTGGTATGAGGAACTGAAAGGTCATATGGCAAAGGACATGGATAAGGGAGGGGTGAGGCACTAGGGACAGCAGTGCATTCAACTCAGTAGCTGACTAGTACATCTATTTGTTCACCAGGAGGTGTCCCTAGAAAAGACCCAGGGCCCATCCTGCTATTGAGCAAGGCCAGTGTTTTACAACAGGGTAAAACCCCTGGTAATTTTAGATAGTACAACGGCAGTCATGCTTTGTTTTAAAAGATGCATTTATGATTTCTATAACAGGAATTAAGTTTGGTTGCTAGAAACAGAACTTGGTGGCAATGGTGGCTTAAACAAGAAGAAAGTGTACTCCTCTCTCACTGAAAAGTAGTCTGGAGGTAATCCAGGCCTGAAAGGATGTCTCGATGGCTCCAGGTTTCTTCTGTCTACCCTATCACCTTTACAGTATCCCACCTCAAGCTTCCTTCATAACTCAAAATGGCTGCTGGAACTCTAGCCATCACATCATATCCATATTTCAGGCATCCAAAATGATGCCTAGCTTCCTTTAATAAGCCTTCCTAAAAGTTCCATCCATTAACTTCCTCTTCTGTTTCAATGGCTAGAACTTAGTCACATGGCCACACCTGATTGCAAGAGAGTCTGGAAGATGGAGTGGTTTAGCTGGGCACATTGCCAATTGGCATAAAATCAGGGTTAAGTTACTGGGAAGATGGAAGAGAATGAATAGTGAGTAGGAAAATAGCAGTCTCTGCCAGTTACTCTGTTTATGAAAAGTGGTTCTGGTTTTTCCATAACTGTCAGCATAGAAAATGTCTCTGATATATTGATTTAAAGTCAATATAAAAGAAACACAAGAAGTAAACCTGCCAGTGTAATAAAGAAATCTATTAATAACTAATAATACAGATGACGTGTGGCTAGGACAGCATTGTGAGAGTGCTACCAAGTGACTGCAGATTGGGCAACTCTGACTCATGCCTCGTGGCATTTGGACTATCCCTCCTGACCATGCGGGCCACTCTCATGGTTTTCCACAGCCTGCCCCCTTCTCCTCCTTATACAGACACCCTTCACTGTCATGCACTTGGCATTGTGTCACTCCCTATATGGGAGACCACAATGGTAGAATGTGGGAAAGAGGCCAAGAAGGAACAGACAGACAAGTGGGGGAGGCATTTTTTTCCCTTGTAAAACCTTGTAGACCAGTCCCCCATTCTGTAGAAGGCTGGGTATAGCTAATATGAACCCAGTTTGAATTGTTTTCCCCTCATTCCCAGGTGGCTAATGAGAAGTGAAATTGTTTAAAAGTTTTATCTTCTCCTTTTCTATCTGAGATTGAGTGATTTTTGGGGCATCCCCACATAGACAAGGCTGCTTCAGCTCCAAGAGCAACTGCCAGTCTGAGAGACCCTTTTTTAGCGTATCTCCCTAGATGCAAGAGTTGGGGTGACCCTATGAATCAGAGAGTCCACGCTTGAAGACTAGGGGTAGCCAAATCATTTACACCTACGAAGAAAATACAGCATGTTCTGTCGGATCAGAGCCTTGTTCTCCTCCTGGTGCCTATCACTGGCTCAGGAACTCTGAAGAGAGACACACAAATCATCCAGGATGCTGCCACCTGGAGGTGTGTGAGCACACATATGTAGAATGCACCAGGTAAGATCCTACCAGTAACCAACCTCCCTCCTATTTTGGTTTCCCTCTCTCCCCTCAGTTTGGAGCTTGGGGAGAAAGTGGTCCAGGGAGCCTGTGCATATGGATCTAGCTCTCCTGGCCACATGGCTTTGTGAGCTCTCATACCTCCAAGTCCTATTGTCCCGTCTGTGGGGAGGTAGAAACAGTGCCATGGTCAGGGTATCTCCCAGAAAAACAAAGTCTGCCTGCATGGGCTTGGCTCTGCCAGTTACCTAGCTGCTCTGTGCCTCACCTTCCTCCTCAGTCAAATAGAGGTACCCTGCTGTGATGACCAAATTGAGCGACAATATGTGGAGAGGGTTTGAGGCAAGAGGGTTTTAAATTGTCACCCTGCAGCTGAGGAATATGAAGTAGAAGTGAACAGTCCCTGAAAGATGGATCAAGTGTGTGGCTAGAGAGGTGTAGGTATAAATGTTGTTGTTAAGTGCCGTTGAATTGGTTTTGACCCATAATGACTCCGTATAGGGTTTCCGGAGAGCAGCTGGTGAGCTTGAACTACCCACCTTGCAGTTCAAAAGGCTTTGCAGTCTGGTGCAGTAACCCGCAGCGCCACACCAGGACTCCTAGGTATAGATGTAGATACTGATACCTAGTTCCTTGCTTTGACTTTTATGACTGTGAGGGTGACCGAGCAGGAAAAGATTCCCTGAAATGGAGATACTTTCTCACTTAATTTAAGCACCGCGCTGTTCAAGGGATTGGAGGAACCTGGGCCACAGACTCAGCAGTCATCAGTGTGGCCTCTGGAAGGATGAGACAGGTCATGAAGGGATGTGTGGGCTGGGGGAGCTCAGAAGGGGGATGAAGCAGACCCTAGGAAGCAGTGAGTGTGCCCTACGTAGAGTTCAGAGGTCAGCCCCCACTGCCCACACTGCCACCAGCCGGGGTGACAACAGTAACAACTACCACAACCAGCACAGTTATGAGAAGAGTTATCTCATCCCCCGAGCCCCCTGAGAGAAAGCAGGCCCCCCTGCCCCAGGAAATGGAAATGGAGACCTGCCAAGAAGGAAGTGGTGTGTTTAGTACGATGGGCGTGGGGGTCGGGGAAAGGAGAGAAGGGCGGAGGAGGACCACATAGCCCACAGACCAGCTTCCAGTCTGCCATCTGGTAGCCATGTGGCCCTGATTACCGCTGTGCTCTGTGTCTGAGCCTTCTATCCTTTGCAGTAAGAACTTTCTCCATATAATGCTGACTCTATTATCAACACCCCTTTTTAAATGAGGAAAGTGAAAGTCCAAAAGGCTGCAGGATTTGTGTGCAACTACTTAATGGCAAAGGGGTCCTGGTGTGGTGCTGTAGGGTGAGGTTGGTTCGAACTTCAAGATCGGTTTGAACCACAAGGTCAGTGGTTCAAACCTACCACCTCCTTCTGAGGTTTCTGCTTCTTGGAAACCCTATACAGGGTTGCTATGAGTCATAACCAACTCAACAGCAGTTCACAACAACACAATCTAATGGTAAATACAAAGCTCCAACCCTGGAATGACTGATGGCCATTAAATGAAGAAACTTCTACAAGTGCCCAGCACAGTGCTGACCCGAATTGTGTTCTCAACTAATGCTTAGAGAACCCAAGGAAATGAGGCTCAAAAACAAGAGCATGTCACCTGGGAAGCCCATGGACCTATTTTGTGCTAGGCATCACTGGGCCCTGAGAGAGCTGGTATTGTTAGCTGCCATCCTGTTGGGGGTCCTATGCACAGTGAGACCAGACACTTGTGCTCCATACAGTTTTCATTGCTGATTTTTCAGAATTAGATCACCAGACCTTTAGTCCTCCTCCATCTTAATCTGAAAACTTCAGTGAAGCCTGTTCAGCACCCTGGCAACATGCCAGCCTCTGGATTTGAGAAGCAGTGACCAGGAAGGGAACCTGGGTCTCCAGCACAGAAGGCTAGAATTTTACCACGGAACCATCCATTATTGTTGTTGTTGTTAAGTGTCATCAAATCAATTCCGACTCATAGAAACCTTGTATAGGGTTTCTGAGGCTATAAACTTTTACAGGAGCAGAAAACCTCATCTTTCTTTTCACCTAGACTCCAAGTGCTAACCTTGTGGTTCGAAGTCCAGTGCTTATCCTACAGAGACACCATACTCCAGAACCACCCATAAACTTTGTATCAGTGGTCCAGAGTTAACAGGGAATGATTGTATTATTATCTGTCTCTTCTGCTTTGGATATGGAAGGGAATTTGCCTTCACCCCCTAAAACCATCAATTTTCTATAACAGTCATTCATCTCTCCCTCCCTCCCATCCCCCATCCCACCCCCACTCCTCCTCTTCCTTCTTCGTTGACAGTGAAACATGCCCAAAATCCTCCATCTTCAACAGACATATCTGGTCTACTGATTTTGTCATCTGCCTGTTTAATAAAACAAAAGCCTCCATGATCCTCATTTAGTTTGTGCATAATAGAGGAGCCCGCACCTTTATTTATTTATTAGTACAGAATTATTATTAACAGTAGAGCCAATATCATAATGTGGTTGCAGAGATAAAATGAGATGACATGGGTTCTTAAATTCCAGTTTGCATCAATGTCCTTGGATAGCTGGTTGAAACACAGAGGGCCATACTCACCCCCAGTTTCTGATTCAGCAGATCTGCAATAGGGCCCGGGAATGTGCATTTCTAACAGGCTTCTAGGTGATGCTGGTGCTGTTGGTCCTTGGACCATACTTGGAGAAACAGTGAGGTCATGTAGGTAACAAGTCAAATACAACACCTGGCATTCACTAGACTTTCAATAAATGACTGTGGAATCTGAATTTGGAAACTGGGTACCGCAAGACATTCCAGTTATTGAATAGTCATATCCAAGATTACTTCCTTAAAGGCGATGAAGTGTGGGCAGGTAAAGATGGGGAGAGATTGTATTCCATCATTCTCCAGTGTGTGCCATTGAGGACAGTGGTGGTTCCGTGACAGAGACCCCAGTTCATTTCTCAGCCAATATAGTTAAGGCATGGCCACCACCCTCTGTCAGTGGAGGCTCGTGTGTTGCTTGGATGCTATCTCTTCTGAGGGAGAGATAGACAGTGCCCAAGCCAATAACAAGAAAACGTTCATCCTCTGAAGTACAGTGAAGAAAGGAAGGCAGGAAATTACAAGGGAAGAAGTAGGAAACTCTTCTGAGGATGTGGCACTTAGGCCCACCTGCCTGGCAAAGGTCAAGGTAGAAGGGAGTGTGAAAGCTGCATGGCAGGGACCCTGGAGGGTCATTGAGAGAGGTGATGAGAGGTGGGTCCAGATGGTGGGCCTGTGGGCCTGATGTGGAGAAGAGGCTGTGTGAGTGCACTGAGACACCACTGGGGGCTCCAAGCAGGAGAGTGCTATGATCTGATTTAGGGTTTTCAAATATCCCTGTGGTTGGTGGGCAGAAATAAGATTGTGGAAAGAATGCAGTTAGGAGTTGGTACATACTCGTAGCCAGGTGAGTGACTGGTGGGCAGAAATTAGATTGTGGAAAGAATGCAGAGAATGCAGTTAGGAGTTGGTACATACTTATGGCCAGGTGAGTGACGTAATGCTGGATTAGGAGAGTAGACCAGATTTCTCTGCAGTCACGGCATCAGTAGAACAAAGAGGCCTGGACAAAGTTGAGAGATTCCTGAGGTAAAATCAACAGGAGTTAGCCGACAAGTGAGAGATCGGAATGATGCAAGTCGGATAGCTATGAGTCTACAATATTTTTGTAATGCACCTGCCTTTAGGACTGAGAGGTGCACAGTTTTAGTCCACAGCTGCAATGGGCTCAATTCGTTGTGCATGTTTTTAGGATTTCCAGCCCCAGAGCTGCATGTTGCAGGTATCGTGTAAAGCAGTGATGTGAGAACAGAAGCATTCTTAACAGACCCTCACCAGGCTGTTCTGGCCCAGAGCCCTACCCCATCTCTACCTCTACCCCATTCTGCCTCTGCTGTCTTGCTGGGCACCCCCAGCCTGCCTTAATCACTGCAACAATATTGCATACTTATCATGTGTCAGATACTTTGCTAGTGTCTGCATGAACATGCCTTATCTCACTAATTCCTCATACCATGAGTTAGGTCCTATTATTATCCCCCCCCTTTTACAGAATGAGGAAACGCCAAGGTCACACAGCTGCTAAGCGGTAGAATCAGGATTCACTGCCCTTGAGACTCTCACCCTCTAAGATCCAGTCCCAAATACGTTTTTGAATTATTTGACCCTTTTGTGAGTTAGTTGATCCTTGCTATGAGCCATGAAATATGATACTTTATGGCTGCCCTATGGAGTAGTAAATTGTACACAGTCCTTGAAACCATACAAAGATAAGTATCTTGCCTTTGCCATTTATTTTACACGTGACCTAGAATTTTTTTCTTATTTTCTTGAAGCCTTATATCTAAAATGGGTGCTGATGGTGGTGGTGGTGGTGGTGGTGGTTGTGTTCTGTGAAGTTGGTTCTGACTCATAGCGACCCTGTATAGGCTTTCCAAGACTG
>NW_006408660.1:8234031-8284706 GCF_000296735.1 Chrysochloris asiatica
CCCCCCCCCAGCAAAAAGATTCACTGTGTGCTGGGTTATAAAAACACAAGTGAATTTGCTCTGTGGTTCTGCACTGATTTCTTACTGCTCCCCTGGTTTTTGTGTTTTTCTTTTGGTGTTTCTTGTGCATTTACTCCTTTGAACGTTATGCCTCCTATTTCTGTCATAATTCCTCTTATGTTTTTCTTCCTATAAGAATCTGGTATTTATTTTAGTAGAAAAAAACATTTTTGTTTTGTTTTGTTTTGTGTGTGTACAAAGGACCATTAACTCAGAAAACAAAATTCAATCAATGACATGACAAGAGCAGCTAAATTGAGGATAATCCTCCCCCAGACCCCCCAAGGGAAAATATACCAATTTCAGGGCATATATTTTTTTAGATTAAGTCAGGAAAGGTAAAACTCTTTTGACAAGCCCCATGTTATAAAAACCTAAGGCTGTGTGAGGAGAGAAAAGTGAGAGATTCTGAGAGAGGTTTTGAGGAGACCCCAAAAATACAGTTGGCTTTATGGATGTGGCTTATTGGGTTGTGGATTTGGGCCCCTCTCCATCTGTCATTGTCTTCCCTGTCATTGCTTACTGGACCTGTGGGCAGTGGTGCCATGCCGCTGCCTCTGGCCTGGAGGAACTCACCATGTGTGCCTGGAGAGAAGCTTTGTGAAATGGGAACAGCCACATGCCCCTCAACAGAGGACTAGTTAGATGATCTTCCAACCTAGAGCTATCAGTTTAGATGTGGCCGTTTGTCATATGTTGGAGATTTGTGTGTTGCTATGATGCTGAACGGGTTTCAGTGGCACTTCCAGACTAAGGATAGACTAGGAAGAAAGGTCTGCCACTGTGCTTATAAAAATTAGTCAGTTGGAAACCTGATAAATCACAACAAAACATTGTGTGATCTTGTGGTGAAAGGTGAGCCCCCTAGGTTGGAAGACTTTCAAAACACACAATGGTCACAACAGTGGACTCCAGTGGACCAATGATGCTGAAGATGACTTGGGGCAATGTGGTGTTCTGTGGTACGAGGTCACCATGAGTCATGGCCGATGCAATGACAACTGACAACAATAGGGTCTCCAAGGCATATTTCTAAGTGGGAAAAACTGAAGAACTGTTTAGGGGTCAAAGAACACCATAAAACAAAAGTGGATGGAGGCACAGCACATAAGCCTGGAAGAATACACACCACAGTGAAACTGTATGCATGTTTTTTGTTATTTAAAATAAGTAGTAATTTTAAGATCCATCTATGCATTATAATTTAGATGATAATGTATTACTTATGACTCTTCACCTGCCACAGTGCTAGACCTTGAAAGGTCCCCTCTAGATTAGAAAGCCCCAAGTGGCCATTGCAGGACAATGATCCTTTTGGCCAGGGCCTCACATTCTATAACAAAATTCTTTGAGGGCCAGTTAATGAAGTCAAGGTTTTCTTTCTCTCCATATAACAAAGCACCCCAAATTTAGTGACTTAAGACAACTCCCATTTGAAGATATTTAGGGCATGATCCTGTGAATGATTTAGTGTAGGCTCAGCTGGGCTGTTTTCCTGCCCTTGGCTGGGCCACCTTGTATATCTGCATTCAGCTCTGTTATCTGGGGATGCTCTGACTTGGCTGGCATGAGGCACTGAAGGAGAGTGGAATGTGCCTCCAGTCATCCAGCAGGCTAGTCAGGGCTTGTTCACAGGCCCCCTAGGGGCTTCAAGAGGTAGAGCCCAGGCTGTTGCCTCAGCTCAGAAACGAGAGCAGCTTTCTTTCAGGTGCATTCAGAGAAGCACAGAGGGCAGGATGTGGTGAGAAACATTTCTTGGAGCTATTTCTGATCAGAGGTTTTTTCCTGAAATGAGGATGTCTTGTTATAGTTAGGGACTTGTCTTGAAGGCTGCTGTCCAGGCAGCAGAAGCAGCATTCCAGTGCTTTCAGGTTGATTGTCATTATTCCCATCTCAGCATATACGTGTATTGTTTATTCATTGTCCTGTACACAACACCTAGCTGAGTCTCTGGCATGTTGGTCTAATGCATGACGGTGCTGTTTGTCAAGAACAGCTAGGATTTTGTTTCCCTAAATTATTTATCTATATACAAATGGAACTTTAAAAAAAAAAAAATCCATTCTTCTTTCCCCTGATGACAAAACTGTAGATGTTTTGGACAATACAGATAAATACACACACTTTAAAGTAACCTTCATCCTGCTCTCCAGAGAAGCCTATATATGAGAATGTGGGGGCGGGGACTGAAATGATTGGCTAGTGGTTCTGCCAGCTGAAGGGACACTGAACGTATGTGGTGCTTGGGATCCAGGCCCTCCGCCCACCAGTGGAGCAATGTCCCTGGCCTGGTATGCCCTCTTCCTCATTTCTGCACTGTCTGTTTGTTGTGAAGTTGATAAAATGATAACAGCTCAGTGCTGGCAGAAGCTCAGGGTCGCTTTCAAACTTGTCCTTTGCTGAAACCCCATGCCTAGCATAATAACATCTGGTTGAATGAAAGATGAAGAGAACGTGAGGTGAAGGATTGAAGATAAAGGGATTGGCATTTTCCCTTTTAAAATGAGCTTATAACTGAATTTACCAATTCGAAAAGCATTATAGCAAACACGCTATGGAACTTTTGCCTGGGTCCAGTTTAATCTGAATAGCATATGTTTGACGATCTAGAGGCCAGGACACCATAAGGTGTCACAGTTCCCATGACATAAAACAGAATAAATAAAGAGAATACTTAGAAATTTAAATTAATATGGATGATTTGGTTTCTGGCCATATAGGAACCAGAAATGTGTAATTAACTTCAGCACACACATATTGAGTGCCTGCTGCCTCTGGGAGGAGTCCTCATTTCTGTGTCATTTGCAGCAGATCACAGGCTACAAAGTGCTTAGCAAGGAGGTATGGTGACCAGAGCTCCTGCCTGTAGAAAAGCTGTCAACAGACCTGTGTTTTACAGCCCTGAATTGAGGAGTACAAGAATTTAATGTGGAACGTTCCTGTGAAGGGCAGGTATTAGAGACTAGAGAGCAATCCAAGGCCAGCACAGTCTGCCTGCTTTTTTTTGTTGTTGTTAGGTGAGGTCGAGTCTGTTGAGTGCAGAGCAGGTGATATCTGCCAAGGGCTTGGGAGTTTGACTAGAAGTTTGTGTGGCAGGCAGAGGAGGGCGGCATTTCACACACAGAGACGTCTGTTTTGCAAAAGGACAAGAGAAAGTTGCAGACTGTACCGGAAATTTCAGACCACTTGTGGTTTTGAACGTCTGAAAGTGAGAAAACAGTGTGGTTGAATGCAGCTCAGGTAAGGTGTAGCAAAGACTTCATGTGCCTGTGGAGGAGTTTGGGCTTTCTCCTGGGCAATTATTGAATAAGAAAAGCTGTCAACAGACCTGTGTTTTACAGCCCTGAATTGAAGAGTACAAGAATTTAATGTGGAACGTTCCTGTGAAGGGCAGGTATTAGAGACTAGAGAGCAATCCAAGGCCAGCACAGTCTGCCTGCTTTTTTTTGTTGTTGTTAGGTGAGGTCGAGTCTGTTGTGACCCGCAGCACCTGATGTACAACAGAACAAAACACCACCCAGTCCTGCATTATCCTCACAATTCCTATTATGCTTGAGTCCATTATTGCTACCACTGTGCCAATCCATCCTGTTAGGGGTCTCCCTCTTTTTCACTGTGTCTCCACTTCTGATGATCTGTCCGAAGTATGAGAGGCAAAGTCTGGCTATCTTGACTTCTAAGGAGTTTTCTGGTTGTACTTCTTTCAACACAGATTTGTTTGTTTTTCTGGCAGCCTATGGCACCTTTAATATTCTTCTCCTACACCACAACTCAAATGTATCAATTTCTCTACAGTCTTCCTTATTCACTGTCCAACTTTCACATACATATGAGATTACTGGAAATACCATGGCTTGGATCAAGTGCACTTTAGTCCTCAAACTGACATCTTTGCTCTTAAACACTTTAAAGAGGTCTTGTGCAGCAGATTTGCCTAATGCAAGTGTGTCGTTTGATTTCTTGACTGCTGCTTCTATTAGTGTTGATGGTGGACACATTACTATTTGTACCCAATACTTCCCTTTGGGTTTTATCAGAAAGCTGGTGAGTTTTAAGACCTGAGGGCAGACTTTGTAGTCCCATATGATTTACCTTAAAGCCAGAGAAGCTTTCCACACTCAGGAAGCTCCCAGCGTTCTGCAGCTTCCAGAGGAACTGGAACTGGGTCTGGAGTGGCCATTCCCAGGAGGGACCTGCAATATGTGCCTTCACACAGACCCATAGGACTGCTTACATGCCCAGGCAGGACTCACTTCCAACATTGTACCCCATGTGTGAGAAGGACACATGCTAGACGCTGGTAAATTAGTTTGGTAATTTTTGTAGTTTGGTAATCTATTAAGTGTGTAATAGCACTATTAAAAAGCTTGAAGTATTGTGAGAATTACCAAGATACAGAAAACACAATAAAGTGCAGTAAAATGAGGAATACTTCTATTTACATGATCTCATTCTATACCAAAAAAATGCGGTCATCTCTTTAAATGTGTTTTCTAACAAAAACAAAAGTAATCTTAAGGGTATGGAAAAAGTAGTTTAAAATGAAGTGTTTTTGAAGTCCAGGTTGGGTCAGTAATTTGCCTAAGTTGACTCATGTCCCCTCTTGTCTGGTTCTAAGTTTATCAAGATTTTGGTATCAGCACTTTTCTAAGTTGGAAACCCTTGGGGTTGCTGACCTCCTGGAGTTCTGCATGTGCCTTGAGCACAGTTTGGAATTTGCCAAGCACCCTGTTATTTTGCTGCAGACTCTTTACTCCTTGGTCTTATTGGCATCCTGGAAGTTTCTGGTGGTGAATGTCACCACCACCCCCCCCCCCCCACACACACACACAGCTGTTGCTTGTTTATAGCCAGCGGCATTTTCTGTGTATATAACTTTTGTCAGTAAGATGTGGGTGAAAGGTCCAGTATTTCTGGGTAGTTCTGGTCACTCAGGAATTGTTCAGAGCCCCCACCCATTTGATGAAAGAGAAAATGAATAGGAAAAGGGCCCCCTGTGGGCGGTGCATGGGAATGTGAATGCTAACCCCAAATAACCAGCCTCCCTCTGTTTTCTGAAACCCAAATTGTCATCCTAGAGCGTGACGCGAAGGGAAGATCATCTTGCTGGATGCCAAGAACCGTAGTTATGACACTTTTTGTCATGCTGTTTCCTCTTATTTATACAGTGGAGAGTAGGATGTTTTCAAATAAATCCTCTAAATATGAAATCCTGAGAATGCATTACTTTGAAAATGCCACACCGTTAACAGCCTTTTAGTTGGTTACATTCTAAAGCATGCTGTAGCAGCTCTTTAAAAAACCCAAGCTAAGATGCGTTTCCATAGCCCATATGCTGAATCCTGGCATCTTTATACCTTTCTCAAGCTGTTGTCAATTAGTAAAGAAGTTAATTTCTGCCTGTGTCTCCTTTGTAAAATTGGGCTTGTGCTTGGACGCCACAGAGAGCACCAAGTAAGGCTATTTGTTGGAGGTAACTCATGGCAGTAAGCACTGGGGAGATGAACACATGTTGTGTCAAATGTCCATGTGTGGAAGCTAGCACCATCAGCAACCAGAAGGAGAGGGGATGACTTTCGTTGAGGGAAACAAACTTTTCCAGGTCAACAAGCTGTGGTCTTGGACTTTTCCCAACATGCATGCTTTCTTAAATGACGAGAGGGACAGACATAGAAAATGGAAACACACAAAGGCTCCCGGGTTTTTGTCCAGCTTGGATCAAAGCACCTCGTGAGTTCTTCTACCCTCTGTTCCTGAGTCTCTCTTCCATCCCCAGTGCTTGCCTTTGGAGCGCAGTGAGCACATATTGAGGGTGATGAAATGTGTCAGTGGATGGCCAAAGATAGCATTTTGGTAGTAACAAATAGACATGTGGCCTTTCATCCTAAGAACTTTCCTTTCGTTTTCATTTGTCACTGTTTGTATTTCCATATACTTTGATATATATCATTGAAGATAGAATTTCTGCTATTGGATGTATAAAGAACACAGAAAACAACCATACCTTCATTAGAAATCTAGACTTAAAACTGTAATATCTACATTTAAAAAAACAATCAGGTTGCAGTCTCAAGTAGGGAAGAAATATGAGGAGGATGCTGGCATCCTCATTCAAATCAAGTATTGAGGTTAAAGACTGGAGTTGTTGTTGTGATGTGCCGTGGAGTCGGTTCCGACTCACAGAGACCCTCTACAGGGTTTCTGAGGCTATAAATCTTTACAGGAGCAAAAAGCCTCATCTTTCTCCCGCGGAACAGCTGGTAGTTTCAAACTGCTGACCTTGAGGTTTGCAGCCCGATTCGTAACCACTACGCTACCAGAGCTTTGTTAGTGACTACTGAAGTTGGTGCTATTCTTTTAGTATTTTGTTTATGGAAATTAAGACAGAAAAAAGTATTTGTAATTTTTTATCTTGAAGCTTATCCTAATAATTCCATGGATGTCTGTAAAAGGTATTAATCTTACTGTCATTTAAAATATAAGAACATTGAAGACAATCTCAGTGCGCCACAATAAGAAGTTGCTATTGTTGTTCCGTGCCATTGAGTTTGTTCCTACTCACAGTGACTTGTGTACAACAGAACAAAAACACCGTCTGATTCTGTGCCTCCCTCACAGTCCTTGCTGTGCCTGAACCCACTGTGTCAATCCCTCTCTTTGGGGATCTTCTTCATTTTCACTGACCCTCCACCTTACTAAGCATGATATCCTTCTCCAAGGACTGGTCTTTCCTGATAACATGTCCAAAGACAAAGTATCACCACCCTTGATTCTAAGAAGCATTCTTGTTGTACTTCTGAGACAAATGTGTTCCTTCTTCTGGCAGAATAGTTCAAATGCATAAATTCTTCTTTGGCCTTCATTCATGGCCAAATTTTGAAAGCATAAGAGGTAATTAAAAAAAAAGGTTAAAAAATTTTTTTAAAAAACATGACTTGAGTCAGGTACACATTAATCCTCAAGATATCATCTTTGTTTTTTAATATTGTTTGGTTTCTTGTCTGCTGGGCATTGATTGTGGATCCAAGTAAAATGACATCCTTGACACACATGTGTATTTTTTGTTTATCGTAGTATTGCTTATAGGTCCAGTTGTGAGGATTTTTTGGTCTTCTTTATGTCAAGGTGTAATCTGTCCTAAAGGCTGTGGTCTTTGATCTTCATCATTAGTGGTTCAAGTCCTCTTCACTTTCAGCAAGCAAGGTTGTATCATCTACAGATTGCAAGTTGTTAATGAGTCTTCCTCCAATCCTGATGCCACATTCTTCTTCATATAGAACAGCTTCTTCTTTGAACTTTTTGTGAGTTGAGTAAAGGTTTACAGACAAGGTCATCAGATTTACATTCAACAAATCATAGTTTGTTTCATCTCAATATTTGCAACCCCCTCCATGCAACAGCAGTTATCCTACTTCTTCCCTGTGATTCCTATTTGCATTCCACCCACCTTCCTATCCCTTCTCACTTTGTCCTTAAGAAAATATTGCCTTTTTTACTTGAATGATTGACCATCCTATGGTGTTGCTGTCCCCCCACCTCCACCCCTATAAACCTGTCTACTTACTGCTTGTCTGAAAATTGGGCCACGTGAGTGAGTTCCTTTCCAGACCTAAAGGGTGGTTGAGGACTATAATCTCAGGTTCTATAGTTTCTTTCTGACCACAGAGTTTCTTTGGACGCCACAGAGAGCACCAAGTAAGGCTATTTGTTGGAGGTAACTCATGGCAGTAAGCACTGGGGAGATGAACACATGTTGTTCAAAAAAAAAAACCGGTTTTTGTTTTCATTTTTAATCATTTTGAGTTTTGTTCCACATTTTCTCCCATTCTATTCGGGACCTTCTAAAGTGATCCCTTCCAGGGCATTTGGTGATGGTAGCTGGGTACCACCTAGGTCTTCTGTATGTTCACATGTCCCATTAGTCCATTGAACTAATTGATTCCAGGCCTCCTCAATTCTTGTCACACTTCTTTCTTCCGCACATGGAGAGACCAATAGCTGCACCTTATGTGGCCACTCATAAGCTTTCAAAGTCCCAGATGCTACTTAGCCAAATAGGATTTAGAACATTGTCTTTGTGGACTGTGTTATTCCTCTTGACCATGGTGTCCCCTGAGACTGTGGTCCTGAGCGCCTAAGCCCAACAACTCATTGCTTTAAGATGTTTGATAATGTGTTTGTATGACAGTAAATACTCATGTACAAACATCTTCTTTCAAACTCTTTTTTTTTCTTTATCTTTTAATTGTGAATTGAGTGAAGACAAGATTATCAGCTTTACATTCAAGAAATCATACACTGTTTCATCTCAATGATTACACTCCCCTTCCTGCAACAGCAGTTATCTTACTTCTTCCCTGTGGCTCCCCACTTATATCTTATATTTCACAAATGAAAAAAGCAAAAATATTTCATGTGCACTTACAAAACAAAAAGTATATATTCATTTAAATGCCCAAAGGACACATTCTGCAAGCCAGCCTCCTGCTCATAGGCACACAGCCTTACTCAAGTCCATGGCCTAGAGCCCACAGCTGCTCTGTCTCTCCATGCCACTACCTCTGCCACCATCTCTGCTGTCTACACTTCCTAGGTAAAGATCACACGTTCCATTCATGCTCTTCCTTCCTGATGGTCCTGGTATCATCTGTTCCTGAAATGAAAGGTTAGTTACTCCACATTTTAGTTAGATATCTTCTAAAATTTCAGTTACAATTAATCACAATTAATCCTGTTAACAATTACTCATAATTTAATCATAAAATCCTGTCACCACCACCACTCATCCCCTTTCATCAGCTCCATCTGTAAAAGAGGAAAACTAATCAGTAGGGATTCTACCTTACCCACCTCACTCTGAAATTAAATACACACATTAGCGTTTGTAAGCCAGCCGCTTCATGTCTTGATAGCCTCCCCCTATTTTTGATAGCCAGCGTTTAAATTGCCCATGTCTATCATGGTGGCTATGAGTCAGGCTGTTAACCTCAAGGTCAGCAGTTCGAAACTACCAGCTGTTCTGCCTGAGAAAGATTAGGCTTTCTGCTCCTGTAAAGATTTACAGCCTTAAAAATCATCTGCAGGTCACTCTGAGTCGGAGCTGGCTCCACGGCATAATACTACCACCACCATCAACTCAGTACACTGAGGAAACAAGCTTATTCCTTGATATGAAGAATCCTTCCATTCTGGTTGGGATTTTGAGCAACTGCATACATAGGCAAAAGTCCACTTCATCAAATTGTAGCAATTTACACTTGCTTTATCTTTATCTGGTTGAGTTCTGGTCAGTTAGTCATCCAAGCCAGGTCAAATGGGTACTAGCTGCAAGTTTGGGAGTTCACACATACCTCTCTGCACTTCAGACCAGTTGGCAGCTTTACTCTCAGCCCTAGTCAGATTTCACTCATTCTTCCTAAACTTCACATCAGCCAGGTCTTCCTTTTCTCTCTCAAGTATCAATGGAACATAGCCAAAGTCAGCCCATGTCTTCTTTGCTGCATTTCCCCCACTCACAAGTAGACCCAGGTGGTTACCAGCGAGCATACTAGACTGCTCTCAAGTTCTCTTTAAGTTTCAGTCCTAGGTGGGGATTTTCCGTGATAGACTGACTTTTCTTGCCTTCATGCCTCAAACGCAAACAACTTGCTTGAAAATCAAACAGTCCACTTGTTTTCTGTAGGTCTTTCTTTCAATAAGAATCTTGTATACTGCCCTCCCTGTCATCCGAACCAACATATGTCTGTCCTCTAGGCAGTGAATTACTCTCCTCTCCTTGCCACTCCTGGACGCCAACAAAGAATGTTTCTTTTAGTAGGAAAATCTTTTCTTACGCTCTTATAATAATGGTCTCATACAATATTTGTCCTTTTGTGATTGACTAATTTCATTCAGCACAGTGTCCCACAGGTTCATCCATGTTATGAGATGTTCTGCAGATTAATCATTATTCTTCAAAGTTGCATAGTATTCCATTTGTTTATCCATTCTTCCATTGATGGGCATTTAGGCTCTCTCCATCTTTTTGCTCTTGTGAATTGTGCTGTGATGAAAATTGGTGTGCATATATCCACTTGTGTCCTGGCTCATAGTTTTTGAGGATATGTACCAAGTAGAGGGATTGCTGGGTCATACAGTATTTAAGTTTCCAACTTTTTGAGAAGGTGCCATACCATTTTCTACAGTAGTTGTACCATTTTATAGCGCCACCATGGAAGGATGGTCCCAATCTCTCCACACCCTCATCAGCATTTGTTGTTTTCTATTTTTGCAACTTTGCTATTAACACTAGATTAAGATGATATCTCATTGTTATTTTGAGCATTGTTGTTGTTGTTGTTATGTGCCGTCGAGTCAGTTCCGACCCATAGCGACCCTGTACAGGGTTTCCGAGGGTGTAAATCTTTACGGGAGTAGAAAGCCTCATCTTTCTCCCGCGGAGCAGCTGGTAGTTTCAAACCGCTGACCTTAAGGTTCGCAGCCCGATTTTGAGCATAGTGGTTACAAATCAGGCTGCAAACCACAAGGTCAGCAGTTCGAAACTACCAGCTATTCCGTGGGAGAAAGATGAGGCTTTCTGCTCCCATAAAGATTTACAGTCTTGGAAACCCTGTACAGGATCTCTATGAGTCAGAATCAACTCCACAGCACATAACCACCACCAATGCCTAATTTTACTGCCATCTCTGAGGGACAGCTTTATTGGGTATGATTCTTTGTTAGAAGCTTTTATCTGTCAGAGTTTTGTATATGTCCTCTCATTGCCTTCTTACTTACATACTTTCTACTGGGAAGTCAGAAGTTAATCTTACTGATTTTCTGTTGTAGTTAACTTTTCATTTTTTTCTGAGCTGCTCTTTGGTTTTGAAAAGTTTGATTATGATATGTCTTGGTGAAATTCTTTGGGGATCTATCCTGTTTGGGTTTGTTCATGGTGTTAGTGATGTTTTCTTCCAACAACTCTTTGACAGTTTTCTATGTGCTTTTTATTGTCTCTTTCTGTTCTAGAATCCTAATCACCCATGAGTTATTCCTCTTCATGGTGTCCCATATAACTCTTTGGTTTTCTTTGGATCTTTTCCTTCCTTTTTCTGAGTGTTCTTCTAGCATAGTAGTTTTGACAGATTTATCTTCAAGCTCACTAATTTGGGCTTCCATTGCTCCAATGTATTGTCCATTTCTGAAATCTTAGCATTAATCTTTGGGATTTCTGATTGCAGATTTTGTATTGCTTCAAAATGTTCATTTATTTTGTCTGTTTGTTCTTGAAATGTTTTCCTAAATTCTTCTAAAGTTCTTTTTGTGTGTGTTCTCCTTGCTTTCCTCAATCTTTCTGTTGATCCTTTGTAAGTACCTGAATATTATTATTCATTTGAATTCTTTTCAGTTAGTTCAGTTATCTTCCTCAGAAATGATTTTTGGATTTGTACTTGGTCATTTGTGCCATTCTGTCTTGTTTCTTTGTTTGAGCTAAAATTGTTGTGTCTGGGACATTGTGGTAATTTCACAGTTGTGTTTTATTGATTGTTGTATGTTGGTGTGTTCTTAGGCTCTCACCAATGGTTTCCTATTGGTGTAGTTAGAGAGTGGAAGTGTCTGCCCTGCTCTCTGCTGTTTGTGCACCTCAGTTTAGGGTGGGTTTGGCTGGTGTTGGTCACTGATCACGTGTTATGTGGTATTATTGTTGTTAAGTGCCACTGAATCAGTTCTGACTCAGGTTTCCCAGGAGCTGCTGGTGAGTTTGAACTGCTGACTTTGCAATAGGGTGGAGTTGCAGAGAGTACAGTGGTGGCAGGGCTGTATGGACACAGTTGCTGTGTCCTGTAGGATGGGAAAGGGGAGAACATCTCCCCACTGCCACTATCACCACAAACACACACACACCAGGAAGCAAAAAAGAAGTAGAAAATTTTTTTTCAACAGTAAGACAGCAGAAAAAAGAATATAATAACTACAAAGAGAAAAGAGGGACAGGAAAATGAAGCTATAGAAAATAAAATAAAAGGAAGAAATAAAAATAACCCTTAGAAAAAATGGGGAGAAGGAAGATAAAAAGAGAGAGTAGAGAATGGTAAAGAAAGATCAGAAGGTCGGTGGGAAGAAGAGTGGGAAATGAGAGATAGAAGAAAAGAAGGAAAAACAGAAACAAAGATGTTTTTACCAGAAGTTGGTGTCAAACCTGTTCTTCAAATGGTTTCTAAATTCAGGTGAGATATACTTAAGGTCTCGTGGACTGTTTTAATTTTCTTCAGCTGCAACTTGAACTTGCATATGAGCAATTGATGGCCTGGTTCTCAGTTGGCCCCTGGCCTTGTTCTGACTGAAGATACCGAGTTTCTCCATCCTTTCTTTACACAGATGTAGTTGATTTGATGCTGTATATTCATTTGTTTGTTTGTCATATTGTGGCAGTTTGCATGTTGCTTTGATACTAGGAGCTCTGCCAGCAGTACTTCAAATGCCATCAGGGTTAGCCCTAGTTGACAGGGTTCAGCAGAGCTTCCAGACTAAGACAGATTGGGAAGACAAGCCTGGCAACCTACTTCTAGAAAAATTGGCCAGTGAAAACCTTATGAATAGAAGTGGAACGATAAGAAGTAGTTAAGTGAGTTTTTATTTATCCTCCTGATAGGATATTATGCAGTAAATATAAACTGCTGCTGCTGCAAATGCTGTCGAATTGGTTCCAACTCATAGCTCCCTGTATAAGGTTTCTAAGGAACAACTTGTGGATTTGAACCTCCAACTTCTTGGTGCTTATTCTACAGTGGTGCACCAGGACTCCAATATAAACTATAAGTGTGAATTATGTAACAATATATGTTGAATTCACTATGAACTCTGAGTCCCTAGTACTTAGCAAAGCCCTGGCATATAATAGGCATTTAGGAAATGTTTGTTAAGTTCAAAATACCTCTTCCTGCACCAGCGCCACACAGAGGAAGCACTTGGACGATCTCCCTCGTCTTGTTTTGATTAGCCCCAGGCATTTGGATTCTGCCTAACAGGCAGAGCATTTATTTCTCCAGTGTTGCCTTCTCTGATTAAAACTGACCTTTACAAAAATGGTGGTCCTCTTCCCATCCTTGGCGGTCAGCCTTTGCCTGGTCTCACCCAGCCTCTAGCCCTCTAACCTGGGGCAGCTTTTAGTCCAGCTCTGCCCTTCATCCTCCTCCCTGCATTGCCTCCACCTGGAAGACTTTTTTGTCCTGAAAAGCTGAGGCCCAGTTTACACGACTCAGACCAGGTTACTTCCTCTGAGATGTGCCCTTCCTTTACGATTCCCCTCTCCAAACCCTCACTCTTCAAATGGTTTCTAAATTCAGGTGAGATATACTTAAGGTCTCGTGGACTGTTTTAATTTTCTTCAGCTGCAACTTGAACTTGCATATGAGCAATTGATGGCCTGGTGTAGGGCCTGGGGCTCCCACACAACCCCACCTTCCTCTCTTGCATTTACCAACTACAAAGTGAGACCTACAAGCTGATGACAGTCCCAGCCAGTCCTTAAAGGGCTTCTGTAAGAACCACTCAGACTTTTTATTAAATGGAATTAGTGGACAATTTCTAACTTCTCTTGAACATTTACAACCTCTGACCACACCAGACCCATATCTATGGTCTACTGAAGGTAGAAAGCTGCAGCCCTGAGACAGGCAGGACTCAGCTGCTGCGTTGGTGACCCTCCCACAGAGCGTGAGTTGTATGCACTGCCCCAGGGGCTGCATCTGTGCTTCACATGAATCTCTCTGTGTGCTGCCTGCCATAGGCACATGGCCAACGTGTCCTTGGGGAACTGAAGCTGCCAACAAGATGAAAATTGCTAATGAACAAATCTGTGTCACCTGCAGTTATGTGCAGGGCTCTGGGCCTCAGCAAGTGTAAGAAAATGACGTTTCACCTGTCTGAGCATCACCTGCAGAGCCCCAGTCCCAAAGCCCTCCGGAGCCCACCAATGCCAGTTTCAAGAGATTTCTTCTAGAATGTTTCTCATACTTTGGTATACATTGTACATGAACTCACAGAAAATAGTATAATTTTGTGGGTTTGAAAAACCTGAATGGTGATATAATATAGGTGTCATTCAGTCATTTGGGATTTTTTTCTCTTGATAATGTGTCTCAAAGGTCTATACAGAAAAAAAAAAAAAAAAAAGCCTTTCCAGGCCAGTTCCCTTGCAGGCTACTGAAATGAGGCCAGACATAAATCATGTTTATGATGGGTGAGGGCAAGAGGGGTTTCTTTCAATTTTTGTTTCCATCATTAATGCTTACTGACTACTCATTCTGTGTCCAGCACTGTTCTGAGCATGTCACTTCTCTTTGGAATGGGCACAAATACGGATCTCTTCCAATCAGTTGGTGACATAGTTGTCTCCCAAATTTCTTGGCATAGATGATTGAGTGCCTCCAATGCCACCTCACTTTGTTGAAAGATATTAATTTGTATTTCATCACTTCTTGGTGCCTTATTCTTTGCCAATTCCTTCAATGAACCTTGGACTTCTTCCTTCAGTATCGTTGGCTCTTGATCATATGGTACTTCTTGAAATGGTTGAACATCAACAATTTCCTTTTGGTACAGTGACTCTGTATATTCCTTCCATCTTCTTTTGATGCTTTCTGCATAATTCAATAATTTTCCCAGAAAACCCTTCAATCATGAAAGTTGAGATTTGAATTTTTTCTTCAGTTCCCCCAACTTGAGAAATGCTGAGTGTGTTCTTCTCTTTTGTTTTTCTGATTCCAGATATTTACACATTTCATTGTAATATTTGACCTTGTCTTCTCAAGCTGACCTTTGAAATTTTTTGTTCAGCTCTTGTACTTCCTCATTTCTTCCATTTGCTTTAGCATCTCTACACTAGAGAATAAGTTTCAGAGTCTTTCTTCCTATATGATGTTCTTTATGTTATCCCACAACTCATCTGGTCTTAAGTCTTTAATGTCTAATGTATCAAATCTGTTCTTCAGATGATCTCTAAGTTCAGGTGGGATATATTCAAGGTCATATTTTGGCTCTTGTGGACTTGTTTTCATTTTCTTCAGCTTCAGTATGAATTTGCATATGAGTAATTGAAGGTCGTTCCACAGTGTACCCCTGGCCTTGCTTTGGCTGATGATATGGAGCATTTCCACCATCTCTTTCCACAGATGTAGTCAGTTTGATTTCTGTGTATTCCATCTGGTGAGGTCCATGTGCATAATCGTCTTTTATGCTGTCTAAAGAAGGTATTTGAAATGAACAAATCATTGGTTTTGCAGAATTCTGTCATGTGATCACCAGCATAATTTCTATCACCAAGACCATATTTTCCAACTAATGATCCTTTCTCTTTGCTTCCAACTTCTGCATTCCAATCATCAGTAATGATCAATATATCTTGATTGCATGTTTGATCAATTTCAGATTGAAGAAGTTGGTAGAATTCTTCTATTTCATCCTCACTGGCTGTAGTGGTTGATGCATAAATTTGAATAATAATGGTATTAACTGGTCTTCCCTGTACACACATGTATATTATCCTATCACAGACAGTGTTGTACCTCATGACTGATCTGGATATGTTCTTTTAGATGATGAATGCAAAACCATTCCTCTTCAGTTTGTCATTCCCGGCATAGTAAAACATGTGGTTGTCAGATTCAAAATGGCCAATACCAGTCCATTTCAGCTCACTAGCGCTTAAGATATCAGTTTTTGTGTTCCATTTCATTTTTGACAATTTCCAATTTTCCTAGATTAATACTTCGTACATTCCATGTTCCGATTATTAATGAATGTTTACAGCTGTTTCTCTTCATTTTGAGTTGTGCCCCATCAGCAAATGAAGATCCCGAGGGCTTCATTCCCAAAGGATTTACTCCATTCGTGTCATCATAGTCAACTCTACTTTGAGGAGGCAGCTCTTCCCCAGTTGTATTCTGAGTGCCTTCCAACCTAAGGGGCTCATTTTGCAGCACTATATCTGACAGTGTTTCTCTGTTATTCATAAGGTTTTCAGTGACTAAATATTCAGAAGTAGTTCGTCACTCCTTCTTAGTCTGTCTTCATCTGGAAGCTCATCTGAAACCTGTCCACTATGGGTGACCCTGCTGGTATTTAAAATACCCACAACATAACTTCCAGAATCACAGCAACTCACAAGCCACCACAGTATGACAAACTGACAGACGAGTGGTGGAGCCATTCATTGGAAACGCTGTATAAGGTCACTATGAGTCAGAACTGACTTGATAGCAGTTAACAACAGTAGGTACTAATATTATCCCTACTTTGCAGACAAGAAACTCAGTCCCAAGAAGTTCAAAACCCTGCCTAAGACTGTGCATGAGGGAAGAAACAATAACAGACATATTACTTTGATTTAAGGGGGTTTTTTTTCTCCACTAATCATAAAAACAATTGGTTAAATGTTCACTGTTGAATTGTTTTGTTTTGGTTTCACTAGAAACTGTTCTGCAGCATTGTAAGTTTGTCTTTTCCTGATTAAAAAAAAAAAGGTAGACAATAACAAACCCATTACCACATAATTTAATTTAAAAAAAGTCTGTGTGCTTCTTTCATTTGAATTTCAAGATGTCTCAGAGCTACAAATGATTAAAGGACTAAATTTTCAGGGGTTACCTTCTTAATGCTAATTCTGTAACCATTAAATATCCATCACCATGGAAACTTGTATTCATTAAGAAAAAAAATATTTGAGCTTTCTATGAAACCTTCAGACCTCAGAAGCATTTCTTTATTAATTTTTTCCTTCATACTTGGAGACTCCATTCCTCCAATTTGTAAGTTGTTTATTAAATTGAGAACCATATATTATTGTTTTGAGCTAATTCAAAGGTTTATTTTCTTTCCACTTTGAGACACTTGTTTTTAGAGACAAAATGATCTCCCCAGAAACATGACCAGCCCCCACCCTAGTCCACCCATCAGCTTGTGACATCCACCACCCTACATGGCCCTGGCTCTCGCTAAGGTTGGAGCCATGCAGAAGCCATCAGACCAGAAGAACATGCAGAGCCAGGTCCTGGCCACACCTGAAAGGCCAAGAACTCCTTCCATACCCAGTCACCCTGTCCCCTGAGCCCAAAAGAGTTCTTCTAGGAGCAAGCACAATAACCTCTGCTATCTTCTGAGTTAGAACCAACTATTTCCGGATCAGATGCCCTGACCCCAGACAACATCTAGGCCAGTAAGAACTCCATCTAGGAATGAGCACCCCACTCCCTCCTCCACTGCCCCCCAGCCCTATCATCTCCTTGTGCGGATACATACCGAGTGCCTTCTTCCCAGAGTTTGCTCTCTCTAGGTCCTGCCCCTGCCCCACTCTTCACCTTTCTTTGTTTTTCCCCTTCTCTTGTTTTTTTATACTTGCTTCCCCTGCCTTTCTTTTTCCTTGTTTCTTCTCTTTTTCCCTTCCCTTCTTCTTTCTTTTATATTTTCTCTTAGTTTTCTTTCTTTATGATTGTCTTTTCTTTTACTCCCTCCCTGTTTTGCTTATTGTATTTCTACTTTTTCTTAAATCTTCCCTTGTGTTTCTTTTTAGTTATTGAATGATTTTTCCTTGCTGTTGTTAGCCTGCTTTCTTCTCACTTGTTTTTTTATTGTTATTATTTTCCTTTTTTGTCATTGTTTTGGCCTTTTCTTGTGGTTTTTTCCCCTGCCCCACCCAATTGGAGACAACTGTGTCCACAGGCCCAGCCACACCCATACATGTTTCTTGAATGAAGAGGAAGGCAATATGCAATTGAATAGCCAGGCAGGCTGTACATGTGTGGGAAGGAGAGTGGAAGTATACCCACAAATACACATGTGTGTGCATGTGCTTTACAGAGAATATTTGTACTTGGGTATTTACTTTTGTTGAAAATATATCCAAGAATGTGGAGATGCATACAGGGGTCAAAGTTATAAAACTTGTTGTTAAATCAATTCCGACTCATAGCGACCCTGTATAGGGTTTGCAAGGAACAGCTGGTGGGTTTGAACCACCAACCTTGTGATTAGCAGCCCAGTGCTTATCCCACAGCATCACACTAAGACTCTAATTAGATGAAACAAAATGTGTATGCCCTGTTGAATTTAAATTTAGTATCTGCTCTGTAAACCTTCACCTGGTTCACAATAAAAAGATTTTTTTTGAAGCAATTGAAGAAAACTTAAAGATATGGAAAGATGTCCAATGTTCATGTATTAGAAGACTTAATATTGTTAATATGCCCCTACTACCCAAAGCAATCTATAGCTTCAGTGCAATCCAAATAAAAATTCCAGTACTCTTCTTTACAAAAATGGAAGAACCAATCCTCAATTTTATATCGAATGGCAAGAGGCTCTGAATAACTAAGGAAGTATTAAAAGAGAACAACAAATATTAAAAGAGAAAAAGAAAGTAGGACTCATTCTTGCCTGCTTTCTTTAAAGCAAAAGTAAAGAGGGTATGGAATGTTCTAGATTAAAAGAGATGAAATAACTATAACAACCAAATGTAATAAGTGAAGTGTATGTCCTGGTTCTCAAAAAAAAGACCTTTAAAATACTTACAATTGGGAGATTTGAAATTTTGGGCTGAGTAAATGAGCCTAGGTGTGGCGTATAGGATAGTCACTGGACTGGTAACCACAAGGTTGGCAGCTCAAGCTCACCAGATACTCTTGGAAACCCTATATAGGGTTGCTATGAGTCAGAACTGATTCAATAGCACACAACAGCAACATTAGACAGTACTAGGGAACTATTGGAACTATTGCTAATTTTCTTAAACATGAAAGTCGTATTGCAGCTACTAGGAGAATGTCTTATTTTAGGAGATGCACTTTGAAGTGTTTGGGTGAAGCATCATGAGAGCAAAAGCAAATTAAATGGTAACAACTTTTTAATAAAAACAGAGGGTATGTAGGTGCTTATTAGAGGAGCCCTGGTAGAATAGTAGATTATAAACTGAGCTGCTAACCCCAAGTTCAGCAGTTCAAATCTACCAGCTGCTCTGCAGGAGAAAGATGAGACTTTCTGCTCCCTAAAGATGTACAGCCTCGGAAACCCTCTACAGGTTGGCTATGAGTCAGAACTGACACCACGGCACATAACCACTGTTGTTAGGTGCCATTGAGTCGGTACCAACTCATAATGACCCTATGCACAACAGAACAAAACACTGCTATCAGGTGCTTATTATAATATTCTTTCAATATTTTTATGTGTTTGAAATTTTTCATAGTAAAAGTTGCAGGGGAAAAAACGCTGAGGAGGAGCTGTACTTCAGGTGTTGAAAGCTCTCCATTGTATATTGTTGCGTGAACAAAGCAAAGTGGAGGGTAGGATATTAGTTTACCTCTAAAAGGGGAGCCCTGGTGTGGTGCTATGAGTAGTTAGTTAACGCACTGGACTACATGGTTGATTTGAACTGCAAGGTTGGCAGTTTAAGCTCACCAGCTGCTTCTCAGAAACCCTATACAGGGTCGCTATGAGTCAGAACCAATCCCACGGCACTTAACAACAATGAAAGGGTGCTATAAATAAGGATATGTAAATGCATCTGCTTATCAAGAGACTCTGGAACAATTTCCAGGAAATTGTTCAAGGAAAGAATTTAGAGGAAGATGGGTGAATGGGAGGACAGGGACAGAACTGAGAAAAAGATCTCAGTGTATACCTTTTGTACCACTTTGACTTTTAAAATTAGAATGAGTGAATAACAGAGAAAGGAGACTAAGAAAAAAGTAGTCTGAAAGGAAGGAAGAGAACCAAAGAAGTCTATTTCCATATGAGTCCTGTCACAGTGTGTGTGTGGTATGAATGAGCAGAGAGCTGGGAAGCAGATGAAGATGGAGAAAGGGCCATTGGCTTTGGTCAACAGAGGCCAGTCGTGACTCAGCTGAGGAGTGAGACAGGACTTCACCAGAGAAAGGAGGTTGGGGAAAGTGGTCAAGGGCTTTAAAGAGTATAGGTCACTTTTTAAAGAGTAAAGGGAAAAGGAGAAAGAAGATGGCTGAAAGGGTGGAGGATGGAAAAAGGAGGAAAATGGGATGTATCAGTAAGCCAAAGATGGAACCTTTAGAGAGGGAGAGAATGGAAGGCAAGAGCTGGCCAAGGGTGATTACAAAAACACTCAAAAAACTCATTGTCATTGAGTCTGGCATGCTTGAATTTTAGAAACAAAATGTAAAGTGAAAAAGCAAATCATAGAAAACTGCAAAGTCCAACACCATTTTGAAATGCTAAAAAATAAAATATATTTTAGAGATTTATACCTCTGTAAGATCAGAAGTACAGAGCAGTAGAACTGCATTTTAGGGCTTTATAAATCTTTATGAGAGCAGACAGCCTCATCTTTCTCCCCTGGAGTGGCTAATAGGCGAGGCCTTGTTAAAGGAGGACAGGGAAGAAGGTTGAGAAGAATCGTGTTGGGTAGTCCCCATATTTCCAAAAAAGAAAAGTAGCAGTATCTGCTCAAAGTCATGAATACTGTGCACGTTTGGGGAGAATGGAGACATTGGAAAGAGATGCTGAGATGAATTTGTTTGGCAACCAAGTATGTGTGAAGGGGCCCCAGTGTTTCCTGTTCCTCAGCTGTCAGGGTGACCCTGCCAGGCAATCGGTGCAGAAAGGGACGGATGACAGGGGTTAATCCAGAGTGGAAGATATCCAAGGTTAAAAATCAAAGGGGCAAAGGAAATGAGTGTGCTACTGAGAGAGTGGTGGAACTGGTAGACTGTGGCTTGGCGGAGTGATCAGAGACAAGCAGGCTGGTCAGTCAGGAAGACGGGAGATGTGGGGGCTTGTGGTCTAGGCAGGAGTGAAGGAGACAAGGGCAGTAGGAAGCACAGGAGCGTATGGTCACGAAGAGTGTTTCAGGGTTATAGTCTGGGCAACCGGTCAGGTCCAGCCCACACCCTTCTTCTCTGTAAGTGAGCATTATTATCTTAGCATCCTCAAAGAGGTGTGAGGCTTGGTGCATAGCCTCTTAACAGGAGCGTTTGGAGCAGAGATGCTCTTGCTGTGTGGCCCCAGCTCTCTGTGAGCGCTTTCTTTTTGCAGCTTCAAACCCTCCCATCAGCTGCTCTCAGCCAGCACAGGGAAGCTGGGCCAGCTCCTGGTTTCTATAGCGACCGATGCACTTCAAAGGGAGAAGTAGAGGGACACCAAAGAAATAACAAAGGGGGAGCCAACAGCACAGATACTTGACACATAAAGAATCCAGGAGGGACGTAATGTGACCTAGTTTTATGGCTGTTGGGAACATTTCTGGCAGTCATACTTGACGGTTTTATTTATCATAGTCTCTTCAACTAAAGCTATAAAGGGGAGTGACAAAATGCAGCACTGTTTCTGGTGAAAGCCTAATATTGAAGCTCAACTCTGAATTGCTGGGAAGACTCAGAAAAATCCTGAACCTCACTTCTCTGACCCCCAACCTCTTTCTCTCGATGCCTGCCATCTCCTTCTTTCTGGCTGCACTCAGGGCCTTTGCAGTGGACACCTCCTGGTCAGCACTTCAGGCAGCTTTCTTAGCCACTCTGTACCCCCATGGGGAAATGCCTGACTTTGAAGTGTGTTTGTTGAGGACTGAGTTAGATGACCCATCCCAAGTTCCTGACCCAGTAAAGTGAAAGGACCTCAGTAAAGAGAAGCTGGTCCTTTTGGTGAGGGGCTGCCAGGTATGGGCAGAGTCAATACCAGTAATGATGATTTTTTTTTTCCTTCCCTTCCAGTGGGCCATGGACAGAGTGAAGGGGAGAGGATGGTGGTGTCTGACTTCCTAGTTTTCATCAGGGATGTGCTACAGCATGTGGACATCATGAAGAAAGACTACCCCATGCTGCCCGTCTTCCTTCTGGGTCACTCCATGGTAAGCAGACCACAGAGGACCTGGCTCCACTCGGGCCTGCCCAGCCCTTCCATGGGGGAGTAGGAGGCCAGTGCCCTTTGTCCCCCTTGCTGTGGAGTTCCCAGGCAATTTAGTGCTTAGGAAACTGTCCAGGTTCAGGCCCTGGAGACAGGCCCGGAGAGAGCTATTCATTCCTCATGGTTGTCGGCCAGATGCCAGCTAGGCCCCAGAGCCTCAGCGCCTCACCCCGTGCTCACCAACTGACCCGGAAACTGATCCTTTTAGCTACATTGGCACTTGGTGCTGTTTCATCTTGAGGATACTGAGGGCACTTCTGCTTCCTGCAGAGCCACTTCTTGGAGAGGGGGCTGTCCCTGGTTAGTGAGAGGTCCAAACTGCCAAAGGGTGCCCGTCTTATTCAGGATTGGACAAGAACTGAGGACAAAGGGGCCCTGGTGGAAACAGTTCCTGAAATGTTGCTCAAAATCCTTTTCACCTCTTACATGCATAAAATCCTCTAAGAATCAACCAAGTGTAATTTTTAAATTGGGGTTCTCAACTGGCAGCCTCAGGCTAACTCCATATAGAGACATAGATGCTCACCAGTATTTTTAACATCTTGAATTTGAATGCAGGCCTCCTGCCCCCTTTTATCAGAGCCTGGCTCCATTTATGGAAGTCCTGGGTGGTGTAGCCATTCCCATCTGCTACCTGAAAGATTGGAAGTTTGAGTCCACTTGAGGTGCCTTGGAAGGAAAGCCTGGCAACCGACATCCAAAAAGATGGTCATTAACAACACACATGGGCTCACCGTCTCTTGGAGTGAAATTTTTTTTTTTTCCCTTTGCCTTGGTTTGTATTTTACATGCCTGGCCCTCTAAGACTTCAAGACATTGGTTTCCATGCCCTTTAAGCTTCAGCAAAGAGACACAGGGCCTTTTCCTTCAGCACCATTTAGTTCACTAAATATTTTTCTTGGAACCTAAATTTCTGGGATCTTTACTGAACCAGGAAAAAAACATAGTAATCTCTTCTTATGATCAGATTTCCAAAAAGTCTTGCATGAGGCCTAAAAGAATAGATGAATTGGGGGTCTGCCAGCTTTCGGCTTAAAATGAAGCCGGAATGTGTTGTTGTTTAACTTGCAGCCCACAAGCAAGAACCTTATTTATATCTCTCTGAAATGTTTGCTCTTGGAAAACCCAAAGGAAAAAACATTTGTAATGTAATAATTGCAGATCTAGTTTATCCAACATTTAATGGTTTCCTTTCCAAGGTAGGATCTGCAGCCTTGGGCTCTGTCTTTAATCATGCCTTTAGAGCTGTGTCTGTACAGCGTGTGGCTTACAGCAGCTCTGCCAATTTACCTTGTAGGGAGGCGCCATCGCCATCCTCACAGCTGTAGACAGGCCGAGCTACTTCTCCGGCATGGTTCTCATCTCGCCTTTGATCCTTGCCAGTCCAGAGTCAGCAACAACTTTCAAGGTAAGAAGTCTTCTGATTCTAAAGGGCTTCAGCAGTTCCATCAGTGTCTGAACCTGCATTTAGAGGCTAGACTTTGGGTGAAAAGACTAACATCCATCCATTCTTTGACTTCAAGTTCTATTGTGTTAAGATTGGGATGACTATGAAACCTTATTGCCACTGGAGTTCAGTGCTTTCTGAAGTGAGATTTGTTGTTTTTTACCTCCCAAGGAAGAAAAAAAAAAAATTCCTGGTTGTACATGTTTTATTGGTAAATTTTCAGAGAGAAAAAGATTATAGAAGACCTTAGTCCTACAAAGTAACCTTTTGTTAACAAGTGAGATGTAAAGCTTGACATATTTTTCATTGAGTATCTGCCAGTGTCAGCAAAAAGTGAGTGGAATTCAAGGCAATTTGTAATTGCAACCCTAAGTCCCTTTCTGCGCGGTGCTCCTTGAGCATTTTCACATCTCATTGCATTGATGCCCCATTTTTTTCTCTGGTTTTAACAAGTGCACATGTGAGTGGATCATGCTTTTTGATGCTGGGGCTTTCAGCTGCTTTAGCAAAGCAAGTGAGCCAACAAACAACTAGAAATAGACCCAGTGCCTTTTCTCCCCAGGGAAGGAGCTAAAACTCGTGGCCTCAGCAAGGCCCTCATTGAGGATCAGTGTCATATTAGGATAGACCAGTGGGATGGAGAATCCTAACTTTTGTGTCCTCAGGGGGTGCCTATCTTCACCCAAATAGTAGACCAGAGGGTTGGACTCATGTTGCTGCCCCCAAGCCAGTTCTCAGGGCTCTCAGGGAGACCCTCAGGGGGTGTCATGTTGCCAAGTACACTGGGCAGCCACAACCCTTAGTTTTCCTGACCTCCCCTCATGTGACAGTGGGACCGTTTCTTGACTGTTGCTTCCATGGGCGTTGATCTAGAAATTCTCACTGATGTGGAATACAGAAGAGGTAGTCAAGGTGAACTCTGGATTTGCCAGAGTTTGGATCTCTGATAGTTTAAGCAGGAAAATTACTTTTTTAGTTGACCAAAGAAGAGAGCTGGAAAGCGCCTTTGAATTCTACTTTATGTTAGGAAATCACACCAACTTCCTGCAGCCACACTGTGTCACTGGTAAACTTCAATCCATGCTTACGACAGCGGGTAGAGGCCATACCACCTGCCCCTCCCATAGAATAATGAGAACCTACCTGGTGTGGTGCTGTGGGTTAATGCACCAGACTGCAAAGCCGTTTGAACTGCAAGGTCGGCAGTTCAAGCTCACCAGGTGCTCCTCAGAAACCCTATGCAGGGTTGCTATGGGTCTGAACTGACTCGACGGCACTTAACTACAACAACAACAACACTGGCATACTGAAACCTGGACAGTGAATAAGGAAGACCGTAGAAGAATTGATGCTTTTGATTTATGGTGCTGGAGGAGAATATTGAAAGTGCCATGGGCTGCCAAAAGAACCAATAGATCTGTGTTTGGAGAAGTGCAGCCAGAGTGCTCCTTGGAGGCCAGGGTGGCCAAACTTCGTCTCTCATACTTCGGACATGTTGTCAGGAGTGACCAGTGCTGGAGAAGGATATCATGTTTGGTAAGGTGGAGGATCAGAGAAAAAGAGGAAGACCCCCAACGAGATGGATTGGCCAAGTGGCAGCATCAGTGGGCTCAAGCGTGGCAACAATTGTGAGGTTGGCCCAGGACCAGGCAGTGTTTCGTTCTGTTGTGCATAGAGTTGCTATGAGTCGGTACTGACTTAATGGCACCTAACAACAACAATACTGGCATAAATAGTGCTCATCTAAATGGGCTTTCCTAACTTGTCCCATGAGTATGGGACATAAGGTCCCTTCTTATCTGGGTGGAGTGTGTATGGCAGCCAGGATCCTGAAGGAAAGGGGACTTGTCATGGCAACCCTCTACCCTCCCATGCCCTCACTTAACTCCCAGCATTGTCCAAGGAACTGGTTGACCTGCCTTTTACAGATGAGAAAACTTAGTTTTAGGAAGGATGAGTGAGTTGGCAGGATCCCACAGCTTGTGGTTAACATCCAGGCTTCCCCTCCCATCCTTGGACGCCTTCTCATAGAAGAAAAACCAGACACATGGAGCTTTCCTGATAAAGCAGGGGAGAGTCAGGCAGCTGGGCCTGTAGCTGGGGCAGCCAGGTTTCCTTTGAGTCCTCAGGAACTCCTGCAATGATGTTCAGGTGGCTCCCAGGCAACCTTTCAAAGCTTTGTGCTGATAGATTGCTTTGTCGAATCAGGAGTCAGCTATCCCTGGGGAAATGCAGGTCTACCCTATTAACCAAGACAAATTAGATTCCTTTTGCCACCAGACCTGTAGGACCCATCTTCCCCACCTGCCATCAGTTGCTGCCTTTAATTCTTCAGCAGTTTTGACTGAGTCTGTGATCTATTTGTCTCCCCTGCCCCAGATGGCCTGATCCTCCTCCACATACATTCTACTCCTGTCAGAAGGCCATCCAAAAAGAGCCTTGCAGAACCTTTTTAAATTATTTTATTTAAAAATATTAAGAATAATACATTTATGTGGCTCAAAGAGTGAAAAAAGGCACAGAGTGAAAAGCCTCCCTTCTTAGAGATGGGCAGCCAGCCAATGTCACCAGTTTCTAGAGCATTCCTCCAGAGTTTATGTATCTACAAGCAATCAACACAGAAGTCTCAAAAACAGAGTCTTGTATACCAGTGTTCATTGCAACACTATTCACAATGGCCAACAGGTGGAAAAACTCTAAATGCCCATCAAGATATTATGCTGAGTGAAATCAGTCCATCACAAAGGACAGGCATTGTATGACCACACATAAAAAGACAAGAACAAGCAAATGCATACATAGAGAACAAAGTTTATTAGTGGTTATCAGGGGTGGTGGGAAGGAGGAGGAGATGAGTTAATGATGGCAGTATTATATTGCTTAAGGGCAGGGCTGCGAATTCTTATAATTACTGTCAATACGTTATATACTTGTAAAAAGTTGAATTGGCAAAAGTTTTGTGATAGATATATTTACAACACCCCCCTCAAAAAAAAAAAAAAAGGTGTGGCCCTATAGGATAAGCATAGGGCTGTTAACTGCAAGGCTGACAGTTCAAACCCACCAGCTGCTCCTTGGAAACCCTATACAGGGTCGCTATGAGTCAGAACTGACTTGACAGCACTTAACAACAACAACTACTGAGGCTGCTTATGTACAACCAAACATCTCACAGGATTTGGTTTCTTGGTTTGGAGGTTCAGGTTCATGGGTACATGGGACATCACAGCTGCCTGGCTTAGTAACAAACATGTTTAGTTCTTCTTTCTAACTCCTAGTTCAACTCCGGGGTCTTAAAAGCTTGTAAGCAGCCACTCAAGGCACGACAATTGGTGTCTACTCATCAGGAGCAACAGGGGAAGAGAGTCCAGTATAGGAGGAGGATATGGAATGTGTAAGGAGCCCTGGTGGTGCAGTAGGTTAAACCTCTAATCTAAAGGTGGACAGTTCAAAACCACCAGCTGTTCCATGGAGGAACACAAGGCAGTCTATCTGCTTTCATTAAGAGTTACAGCCTTGGGAACCCTATCAAGCAGTTGTACTCTGTCCTAGAGAGTCACTGTGAATCGGAACCAACTCTACAGAAGTGGGTTGGGCTGGGATGTGGTTTTTTTTGTGAAATATGTGACTAATTACCTCCATGAACAACTGCTTTTTTTGCCATAAAATCAGAAGAATTGGGTGGTGCCCTATTACCATTACTAAACATTTGGATCAAAGATTCCATAGAAGCATACTGATCAAAATAGGGGAAATACAAAACAGAATTTTGAATTCTCTTGGATTTCAGACTTCCTAGAAGCATAAAGAGTGGATGAGCCCCTGAAACCAATGCCCTGAGATCACCTTTAAACCCTAAACCCCAAAGATCCCCTGAAGTCTCTGACCAAACAGTAGTTTAGCTTAATTTTTACTACTTCTTTGCCTTGGAAATTATACTCTTAAGAATTATCTATATAGGATGAAATTGACAACATCAACTTGAAAAGAGAAGAACCTTAGGGGGCAGTGAGTTTATGTTAATGATGAGGGAGGAACAACTCTGAGAAAAAGGGTGAAAATGGTTACACGACCTAAAGAAGGTCATCCCTTTCATTAACTAGTACATGGAGAAACTGTTGGTGTATGTTTGGCTATATATTTTTTCAAATGTACGTAAATGAAAAGGAAAAAAGAAGTATATCTGAAAGTGGATGAGGTTGTGTCATGGGGGTTACTCAGTCTCTTGTGCTAGAGTTTTCATTTCCTGGCACAGAGGAGAAACTCTGTGTAGAAGAGTGTAAAACCTGGGCTCCTTGAATGGATTTTTCCAGGGACAAAGTCCAGGGACCTTGACTAAGGGTTGCAGAGTCCCTTCTTTCTCTGGGAGTATATAGGAGACTCCTTCTAAATGACCTTCTTTGCCTGCTTCCTGACCATTGTCCTCTGGGGTCCTGGGAAAAGGATGTGGAGCCAGCCCAGTGCTTCCAGAAGATTCCATTCTCTAGCAGAAGGTAGTAAGTGTGTGGAGGAGCTACCACTATTAACCTATACTCAGATAGGCGTGTGACATCCTGTCTCATTTCATTAGATAAAGCAATCATTCCCATTTTACGAACAAGGAAATGAGCCTTAGTCATGCCTGAGGTCCCCTTGAGCACAAACCACTTCAGGCCAGTGTGTGTGGCACGATGCTCCCTTTCACCCTAAAACGTGCCAGATCTGCTTGCCTTGACCTCAGTCCACTTCCTACTCAAATGTCACTCATCTGGTTTTAGTCATTAGAATCTAGATGGGAGAGGAACAGGAAGTGGGGGATGGGATGGAGAATTATCATTCTTTGAAACTTGGAGTAAATTTAGACCCAGAAGCCTGAGACTTGGCAGGGACCTGAGCTGACCCTTGTGTCTGCTGTGCAGCTGGGCACTCAGCTCTCAGGACACTCGAAGGGGCCTCCTTGATGATTCCGGGAGGATTCATCTCCCCAGAGCATTTCCTGAATGCATGTGTGTGTGAGCCCCTTCATGCCAGGGTCTTCGGGCATTGTACATGACAGTTAGCAGGGCAGCACTGGTGAGAGGCAGAAACGGCGTGAAGCCCAGGAGCCTAACTGTACCATGTGTCCCCGGACCTTTCTCACCAGTGTGTGCCTCATGGAAGGCAGGAGCTCTGTCCTCCTTTGCACGGGTCAATGAGCTGACCCCCCTTTAGGACACAGGGATTATAATTACCTTTCACAGATTAAGCCTTTCCAAGCAACCACTGAAAAAAAAAATATTTTGGGGAGTCATTACAACCTTTTGGGTGAATTACGGCATACGTGGATGTATCTGGTGTTACAGTGAACTCACAAGAGGCAGGGTTTTGTGCCATATTTAACCTCTGGGGCACACTGGTGCGCCACTTGGCCCCCTTGATAGGTGAAATAATTCGGGGTTCTAGCTGTGAGCACTCCATATATAGGAGAACCACTGATCACACACTTTTGCTGAGATCTCTGCTCTGAGTAAACATTTTCATTGGTTTGCTTATTCATTCTACCCACATATGTTCATGGAGTGTTTTCTCAGGCCACAGCCAGAGAGGGAGAAGGCTGTACTCCACAGGTGGAGGCTAGTTTTATCCTCCAATTTTATAGATGAAATTACTGAGACTCATAAGCCTGCTCAAGGATTCAAATCCCCAAGCACCTGACTCCTTCTCCCCCTCCTTGTGCAGCCACTAACTGGGCTGGACCAAAGGCATATGTGCTGCACAAGACGTTTTTTAAATGTTGAAGAACAAAGATGTCAGCTTGAGGACTAAGGTGCACCTGACCCAAGCCATGGTATTTTCAATAACTTCATATGCATGTGAAAGCTGGACAATGAATAAGGAAGACTGTAGAAGAACTGATGCTTTTGAGTTGTGGTGTTGGAGGAGAATACTGAAAGTGCCATGGGCTGCCAAAAGAACCAACAGATCTGTGTTGGAAGAAGTGCAGCCAGAGTGCTCCTAAGAGGCCAGGATGGCCAAACTTCATCTCTCATACTTCAGACATATTGTCAGGAGGGACCAGTCGCTGGAGAAGGATATCATGTTTGGTAGGATGGAGGGTCAGAGAAAAGGAGGAAGCCCCCCATTGAGATGGATTGGCAAAGTGGCAGCATTAATGAGCTCAAGCATGGCAACAATTGTGAGGTTGGCCCAGAACTGAGCAGTGTTTCCTTCTGTTGTACATAGGGTCGCTATGAGTTGTTACCAACTTGATGGCACCTAACAACAACAAAGATCGGTGTTCATATGACCAAGCCTACTGGCCATGGTGAGGGGTTTTCCCTCAAGGAGCCTGGTGAGACCACCTCTCTTAAGCTGGGTTCGGGGTTCTCTCCACACTCCCACAGGACATGCACAGGAACTTGATCGAGTTGACCCAGGCATCAGGAACGGTGGTATCTTGTATTCCACTTCCTTTACGGGTCAGCAGCTCCACTCTACCTAAACGCTGATGGGTCCTTCCTCTCCTTTGTAAATAGGTGTTTGGGCCCTGGCTGTGCTGCTCAGCTCTTTCTTTGCCAGTCAGCCCTCTCTTCACGCAGTGTCATCATGGGATCGACAAACCTAGTCTTCTCGTGGCAAGGCTGGGAGGGGCTGGGAGTGCTGTCCCTGATGATGGCTCTGTTTTCTGTCTTGAGTCCTTTGTGGGGAAAAGACTGAACCCTGGTAATTTTTTAGGTCATGACATGACTATAGTTAGGCGACAGTTAATTGCTACTAGAAATTTGGTTTGGAAGTTAATGTGCAAGTTTGGAAAGAGAATTCAAATATCCTTGATATATGTTATCCTTTCTTTATAAAAGAAATCTCAGTGCCCCGGTGCTGGCCAACATGTCAGAACCACTTTCCCTGAGCACACACCAGTACTTCTCAAGCCTAGCTCATACTGGAACCATCTGGTGAGTGCTAACAAACCCTGGTGCTAGGATACCACCTCACCCCAATCAAATCAGACCCTCTCTGCAGGAGTGGGACATGGTGCTCTAACTTTACATACAAAGCTCAGTCCCTCAAATTTTAGCTTAGTGCCTGGGGTGACAGGTCCCATAATGGCCCAGTGTTGCTGGTCAGAAGACCAAGTAGGCCTGCGCATCAACCAGTAAGCTGGCTGGAGTCAAGAATCAGAAGAGTCAAAACCAAGTGCTATCTAGGAAGGCAGGAAGCCAAATATCATTTCAAATGGATCCCTGGACTCCAGACATCTCCTTTCATACCTTCTCCTTCCACCTGTCCCTTCACTACCATGTCTGCCTTGGGCCTCTTCTCATCCCTGCCCACGTGCTCAGCTTCAATAGCCTCCCGTATCTCCAGCACTCTTGCCCTGGAGGTGACACCTAGTGTCAGCCTCCAGCCATGGATACGCAGAAACAATGCTGCCACACCTGATGGGACCTGACCTCTCACACTCAGAAGTAAACAGGGCTCTTGCTATGACACATATTTGGCCGCTGGTGTTGTGTTATGAGGACCAATCCTATTACATGCATTCACCTGTCCTAGACCCACCAGCTCCTAGGCAGGAAGTGTGCAGCTGGGCATGCCCAGGGGCCTACTGTTCTCCTCCCCAGTCCTTAGCCCCATGCTTTCCTTCTATTGCCCTTCCCATCTGGAAGTAGGACCTCACCAGGAGCCCCCATAACGTGCATGGAGGGGAAGGTGAGGCAGTCAGCTCTGGCCACTTTCTGGTTCCCCTAGGGACCCAACCCTCAAAAGTTTTCACCTCTGAAGAAATGTCCGTCTGGAAGTAATTTGTTTCATTTTCCTTATAAGACTCTTAAAAGCTTCCTTTAGCTGCAGAATGTTCCCCTGGAAAAGAGAAAGTGTGCTGCCATGGAAGAGGACAGGACAGGTGCCCTGTCATTTTCCCCAGGAGAGGTAGTCCTCTGTGACCTTGAAGTGCCCCACTCTCCTCAAGAGTCCAGCTGATCTGGGCCACCACATCTCCTTTTCTGATCCTAGTTAAGCTGACAACTTAATTTGTAAGCAGAAGCCCTTTACTTTTACTGGTACTAAACACTGTGTTTAAGAAGGTGACAGCGGCGGAAATGCAGATTCAAGGATGAGCAGTTGTGAAAATGACCAGCACTCTGCCTGGGTCCACATAGAATCAGGTGATGGGCTTCCAAAATCACTTGCAAGCAGAAAAGAACAGGTGACAGACTCAGTGAAATGGAAGGGCTCTGCTTGGTGCCTCTTACAGTCTTGGTTCCAGGGCAGGTGCTGAGCTGTTGAGCCACTGAGCCTCCTTCTGACTAATCTAGTGATGGGCTTGTCCTCAAGAGGGCTGTGCTGGGTGAGTGGATGGTGTGTCCAGGTCCAGAGGCTGGAGTCTGCACACTCCCATCACACGTGGCCTAGCTGAGATCCTGACTGGGCACACAGGGCATTCTCAACCCTGCCTCAATTCAGGGAGCAGTGGCAAGAGGCACTAAAAACAGCAGAATGTCTAGAAATCAGCTATGTATGATGTTGGCATAAGTATTTCGATGTGTTTCCTAAGAAAGCTGTCTTTGCGCCATTGTTGCTCAAGTCCTATTATGAGTGATTACTGGTAGTATGAGTGCCCTGAGTTCTATCTCTGTCCTCCCTGGGAGCCGGCTGAAAACCATCATGAACGGCAGTCACAGCTTCGGGAAATGCAATCAGTGCACTGCTTATCTGCTATAGTTTCTTCAGTTTTCTCCTTTGGAAGCACAAATCCCAACTCTCAGAAGAATTCCCGGTTCCTAGTCTACAGACAGGTCAATCGTGTTTGAAGTACCCAGCTCCTTGCCTAGAGTCCCTAGGAGTCTGGGCTGCCCTTTCCTGGGCTTGCCTGTACTGGCCCACGTACCACTTCAACTCTTGAACCCAACCCACATGTCTGCCTTCCGAGGATCCAGATCATGTGGGCCAACTCCCGTTATGTCTACGCTGGACGGTCAGGTCCTCAGTGTCAGGCAGGGTTTGGCCTAGGGCCTGCCTCATCAGTGGCAGCAAGCTAAGGTGAATAAATGTTCCTCACCTGGGCACCAAGGTTGGGTGTTATGACTCATCAAGGCTGGGGAGTCATTTTGGACTAAAAAGGAACAACTGATTATTGTAAGGAGCCCTGATAGCACAGTGTGCCAAGCATTGGGCTGCTAACTGCAATATCAGAGGTTCAAACCCAGCAGCCACTCTGCAGGAGAAAGATGATGCTCCTGTAAGGATTTCTAGTCTTGGGAATCCTAAGGAGCAGCTGGACTCTGTCCTGCAGGGTTGCTGTGAGGTGGAATCCACTCGATGGCAGTGGGTCTTTGGGATGACCATTGTGGACGCATGGGGAGCTGATGGTGTGAACCGTAGGACAGCGCCCTGTCTGTGCTCCTCTGTGAACAAGGCCCTGTTTAGTTCTTACCTGGTCCCTGATGCTCTGAGACGCACTCATGGCATGTAAGCTGCAATCCACAACCACGCAGGCTCGTGCAGGCCTAGGCACCGGAGTGTTCAGCAGCTCGGGTCTAAAGGGAAGGTCAGCAATGATGGGCATGGAGAGCATCTGTGATCATGCTTGGGGAAGAGGAGAAGTCTGAGAGAAGACAGAAAGGCAGTGTAGCCTGGGGAGGGCAGTGCAGTCTTGGGCTGGACCCTGGTCTGTTTCGGGGTCATGAACCCTCACTTCACAGGAGTGCTGTGGAGATTCAGAGCTGAACACTTCACACACTGCCCGACGCTCCACTTTTCAGTAATGTGTGAGTGCCGGCCCCCTCCCATCGGGGACCGCGGGCCTGCTTCCCAGCTGTGTTATGTGCCCTTGACGTGTTCTGAGAGTCTCTGCTTCCACCTTCTATGGGATTCTAATTTCAGCATTTCACAGCTCACTTTCGAAATAGCATCTCTCATCCCCCGGTGTCTGTGCACATTTCAGAAATGCAAACAGCCTCTCTCTGAGCGGGGCATTGGCTCTGAGTCTCACTTTTCCTGGTAACACATGAGCTGAGGAGAGCAGCAGGGGTGGGAGGGGGTGGGGAGTGTAGTTTCCCAAATCTGGTCTGAATTCAGTGAACATGTAGTAAGCACCTACTAATGTGTTAGATATTTTTGCACTGGTGGCATAGCTTAGCTGATACAGTTGTCCCCTGAGGGTGTCAAAGTCCCCATTTTGCAGTAAGGAAGTGGAGACTCCTCATTGCTGAGATCTTTACCCAAGTCCACCAGCAACAGTGCTGGGGCCCCATCCAGGCCTGTTTCCTCGGCCACACTAACGTCTAATTGGGCTGGTAGCTCTTTTTATTTCCCTCCAAGAGAAGCCAAGTTGACAGACAGCTTCATTCCAGGCTCTTCCCTTCTGGGCTGTCCTGCCTCACTTCCAGGGAACCAGGAGGGTCTGCTCTAGCCATGTATTTTTAGTGTCCCCAGAGCCTGCCTAGGTAGCTCCTACAAATAATTCAAAATTGTAGCCATGAGTGGTTGCGGGGAAGACAAGCCACACAGCCTCCAGAGCAGGCAGAAATAGCCCTGGCATTTCTGCTGCCAGGCCTGGGCCCACCTCTCCCACTCACCTACTGTGGACAGGGGTCGGTGCTGTCAGTGCCTGACTGAGTCAGGATAGAGAGTGCCTTGGAGTTCTATCTTGAGCACCCAGACCCCAGGAAAAATCTGGCTGATGTTGAATTTGGGTGTCATTTTCCTTGCTGAATTACAAACTTCCCTTGGGGAAAACTAGGTGTGGATTCCACTCATATTCACAGGTCCTGTCTTCCCTTCATCTAGGTCATCCTTGCGAAAGTACTCAACTTTGTCCTGCCAAACATGTCCCTGGGGCCAATCGATTCCAGTGTGCTCTCTCGGAATAAGACAGAGGTGAGAGTTATTTTCAAAAGTAAGGGCGGGTTATTTTGAAAACCAGGGTGGTGGGGAGCAGCCCTGGAGGTACCCCAGAGTTCTGTCTCTGCCCTCAGCATGCACCACCTTTCCCTAGATAACAGGAGCACAGAATATCATCTGGTTTCAGGGTCATGGGGGAGGAGTATAATGTTGAGCTGCACCCTAAATGTAAAAAGGATGTTGTTGTTAAGTACTATAGCATCGAGTCAGTCCTACTTACAGTGACCCAGTATAAGGTTTCTGAGGAGCAACTGGTGAGTTTGAACTTCCAACCTTGCAGTTCAAACTAACCTTGCTTATCCTACAGTGATGCATTATCAGTCTGGTCTCTTTTGGTGACAAGAGACAGAAACCCAAGCCAAAATGGTTAACGCCAAAAAGGGGTTTACTGGTGAATGACTGTAACTGAAGGTTTCAGACATGGCTTGATCCAGGGCTCAAAAGTCTTGTTCATGGTCTGTTTCTCCCCAGCTCTCCTTTGTCCTGATTTGGCTTCATCCCTAACCAGAATTCCCCAGGTGAAGGCCAAGATGGCCACCAATAGCTTTACCTAAACAGCCCCAGTAGAAAGAGAGCACACCTTCTTCCAGCCAAAGTCTCAGGGTCGATTCTAATTGGTGGATTGTCCAAGCCTGGGTGTGGTCTTCTCAGAAAGGGGAGAAGGAGAGATGTGAAATCTACCAAGCCTCACAGACTGAAAGTAGAGAAGGTGGTCCTTAAGGGAAGTCAGGATGTTGTTGTTGTTGTTGTTAAGTGCCGTCGAGTCGGTTCCGACCCATAGTGACCCTGTATAGGGTTTCCAAGGGTGTAAATCTTTACGGGAGTAGAAAGCCTCATCTTTCTCCCGCGGAGCGGCTGGTAGTTTCGAATTGCTGACCTTAAAGGTCCGCAGCCCGATTCGTAACCACTACGCTAAGGGAAGTCAGGATAGTGGTCTCAGAAAGAGCAAGAATGGATTCAGGTTGGGGGTGCCGAAACTGAAGGGGCTGAGGAGACACTACTGGTGAAGGCCAGGCTTGGAGCCATCAGAGAACGGCAGGAGTTCTGTTCATTCAGAACATAGAGAGCAACAGGTGGGGGTGTGGTGAGTGATACTGAGGTCAGATCATGAAGTGTCTCTAGAGCCCCCTCCTCCAGAAGCCATTGCCCTGGCAAGAACACATCTCAGCCCCCAAGATTCCATAAAAGCAAAATCAATAGAAAGAAATTCAGACAAGGAGGCAAAGCAGTTTTGGAAAAGAGATGCTGTCATTGTTGTCAACGAGTTCATTCCTGTAGACAGCCACGAGGCACAGCGTGGACAACAATAGGTCAAGGCCAGTCATGTGCCTAAAATGCTAGGTGTGAGCAGAGCCCAAACTCCAGAGATTGGGGTTGGTCTATGAAAGTGGTGGTCAGCAAACTAGCCCACCCCTAGCTAAGTTCAAGCCACTCTGTGTTCGTGCCTCCCTGCCCCTTGATTGAGACATTATGTGTGGCAGGTGGGGCTGACCTCATCCTTACAGCAGCCTTTGTGAGGAGGTGCCCTTTTGTGGAGTCAGCCTGAGAGTTTGGGTGGGGTTGGTCCTCAGCCAGGCTTTCTGAAAAAGGGGCCCCTTTGGGTTTGGCACCAGTTGGCAGGAAGTACCCTTGGATATCAGGAAGACACCTGAATGATCTTCAGGATTGAGCTAGTCATTTTGCCACTCTTCTGCCTCAATTTCCCATTTGCCTTAGAAGTTTGAACTTACTTCCCTACAGGCTCCCAGAGAATTCTGGGAGATGGAGGGAAGTTTTAAGGATGCCGCTGTGGACTCCAGGCCCTCAACGTTATCTAGTGAGAGGGCAGCTTGGGGTAATTAGTCAATGCATGTGGAGGAGGGAGATGCTCTACAGCAGGGTCAGGGGCTAATTGTGGAAGAAGGATATGCTGTACAGTAGGGTCAAGGAATGCATGTAAGAGACCAGGCTGGTAAGACAGTTAGGGAGCTATGGGGCCAATGAGCAGCCAGAGGGCATCTGGGCCACCCAAGACATCCACTTTCAACTAAAAACTTTAATTTAAAAACAGTGCTTCCCAAGCCCCAGCCTTGGTCTTTCTGAGAGAACATTTGGATAAAGACAAAACAAAAAGACAGTTCTGTTCAGTGAAAATGCACAGCTTCAAGACCCAGAACGACCAAAGCCAAAACGTGCTGTTTCACTTAATCCTGACAGAGGAGCTCCAGTTAACCCTGGCCACAGATGAGGAAAGAGACTCAGGAAGGTTAAATAACCCACCTGAGGACACAGCCAGTACTGGCAGAACTTGGATTTGAAAGCCCTGGTGTCGGCACCCTCATCCAGCTTGTGTTTATGTCTACGAGACTCATCCTCACCTCCTTGGCTTCATCCATACAGCCTTTGGCTAAGGCTAGTCTCATGTGAGGGTGTCTCAGTGGGAGAGGAGCTGTCCAATGGCCAGCACCCCAAGAATGGCTCATGTCTCACTGAGCATCTCTAGGAAAGCCAATTCTCTTTGCAGCAGATGCGCCAGGACAGCAGTAGATGGGAAGGGAGAAATCTCCCCCTTGGGAATCTCTGAGCAGGCACATCGAGGTGCAAATCCAAGTTGTTTATCTCACTACCTGAAAATAACGTGGATGAGAAAAGATAGAATAGCTCCAAGCTCTCTTTGTTTAAAAGTATCTAATTTCAGAACTTTTATCTCAATTTTGAAATCATGGAAAATTCCGTGGGCGGCTTTCTGGCAATGTGTGAGTCTGCCGTGGCCTCGCTGTGTTCTCACCCTGTGCACCCTCGTCTGTGTCCTGCACAGATGCCCAGCCAGCCAGCCAGGTAACTGGTGTGCTCACTCTGAAGCTTGGCACAGTTCCTGCCTGGAAGGTGGCCCGCTGTGATCAGCAAGGAGCAGGAGGCCCACCCTCCTCTGGGAGCTCCAGCCTGCACCACCCTTAGTCTCCTTTGAACATGCTGCCTGTGCTAAAAATAGCAGTGCCAAGGGGAAAATGTGTTCAGAAAAGGCTCCTCCCGGATGTAAGGCACAGCTTTAGCTAAGATATTTCCCATGGAGCTTGACAGCTCTAAAGGCCTGGAAAAGAAAGAAACAGTTTGCCTAACAAGCTAAGGAAGCGGGCCCTGGAAGGGAGGGAAGGACCCAGTTGGAGGCCAGCACTGGGCAGATGCCCAGGAAGGTAGGCAGTTCTGTGTCTGGGAAGCAGCTGGGTTCTGTGGTCCAAGGTCACAAACAGGGTGTTTGTTGTGGGGGGGTGGGGGAGTGCTGCAGCAAGTGGTCTCAGTACTACCACCCAGTGTTGTCAACACTGCCCACAGAGGACAGGCTCCTCTGGCAAGTATGAAGCCCACAGATGCAAAGCAAGAGAACTGCCCTTATATGTCCTACCATGAACCCTGAAATATGATCACCCGCTCTTCTGTGCCAGACACTATCATCTTCCAGTCTCACCAGGATTCTGGGAAATTAGTCTTCGTACCAGCACTGTGCAGTTTCAGAAGTTTAAGCCCAGAGAGGACAAGTGACTTATCAAGGGACACAGCTCTCTCAACACTGAGCCAGGTGCTCATTTCCACTATAACTCTGGGGACGTAGAAATCGATACACTTAGGGTCCCGATAAGAACAGCAAGTCCCTTCTTCCTGGAAAGGCCTTGGGTGTAGTGCAGAGTTGTTCTCCTGTGAACAGGAGACCAGGGGGACAGATTGCTGAAGGTCTCCCCACTCCCCAACAGTTTGTCTGGTCCAGTGACTTCAATGTGGGATGCACTGCTTTCTGCCCAGCTGGCCCTATGAGCAGGTCATATCAGGGAGGAAAAAGCACCAACACTCGGAGCACAGCCACTGTTGACATGTTGAGGTGGTTTAATCTTACTGAGCCACTTCTTACTCTCTATAAATATCCCTGGATGCCCTCCAAGCTCATCCTGGCTAGTGGATATTCATGGCTGCCCAGCCATATGGTGAGTTCTCTGTTCTCAGGAGCCATGAGTTGCCTTTGATTTCTGTAATTTGATCCTGCACCTTTTCCCCTCCCAGCACCTCACACACCCCCTGTTCAGCATCTTCCTACACGTCCCATAGCTACTGTCTGTGGCCCTCAGAAGGCTCCTGTCTGGTGTTTGAAAACTTGACCATATTTAGCCTTTGACTAATTGTAACCAGAGCTAAAGGCAGATTGCAACATCCCACAGTGGTCCCTGGACCCAATGTCCACAGAACTTCCCTCTGAGAAGAAAAGGACTGGCTCACTTTTGAGACATCTACCTTGGTTACCTGATTCAGTCGGTGCTATCGCTCATGGGTTGTATATATTCCTCACTGTCTGTCGAAGCGCTGAAACTTAACCAATGCCTAAACTAGTGAGCACCCCCAAGGGGCAGCTCCACCGGGGAAGGGGTGTAGTCTGTGAATTGATCTACATGGTTGCTTTAGTCCCTGAACATCCAGGTCCCTTGATCCTCCTCCTCAAATTCATCCTGCACATATCTCTTTCTCCTTTCCTCTTCCGTTGGTTTGGGGAGAAGCAGCTTTGAGAGTCGGGCGCTGGGGAGGCAGAGCTGCTTTCACTATTGTGGAAAAGCTGATGACTCTGCAAAGACGCTGCCTGGGGAACTTATGGCCCAGCACACCCAGCAGGCCTAGCTGCACTTCCTCCCCAGAGAAAAGGAAGAAAACGTCCCTGAGCTAAGGGTTGCATCCCCACTTAGAGCTGAAGACCAGTTCAGATGTGGCCAGCTTACCAGACACAGCCTCACATCAGGTCCACTTGTCCCAAGGTTCTTACTGCCCCAGGCCTGTCCAAGGATGTTTGGCCGCCCCTACTGGTAAAGGAAATCCAAAAAAGAGTCATAATTTTACTTTCCCTCCAATTTTAATTATGACACTTCTCAAACCTGTACAACAGTTGACTAGTACCCATCTCTAGATTCACCCATTGCCAACAGCCTGCCATGTGTTTTTGTGTACCTGTATAGGAGAATTTCAGCTAGATCATTTGGGCTGAATCACCAGAAAATAAGTTGTAGAACCACTATCCTTAGCTTCTGAGGACTTCCGCATGTACGGCCCAAGAGCAAGGACACAGGATGAGGGTCTTCCCACACAATCACGTCCCCTCCCCTAGTTTTGCCTCCTTCATATTGCAGTTTCCTCCTTTGTCATTACCTTTTGCTTTTAAGGCAGCAGAGTGCATGATTTTGCTGTTTCGTGACCACCAGTTATGAAAGGGACCCTGCAACACCCAGGAAATTGTTCTTGTTTCTCTCGTTATTTCTTCAGACCCAGGCCTGAGAAGGCAGCCATGGTTGGTATGGGTGGTTGGAGAATGTGATGACTGCCTTTTCCCTTCCCTCTTTGGCCATATGTAGGCTGTGTCTGTGTCCCAGGCTACATTTCAGGGACCCCATGCTCCACATAGGCACAGGAGGCAGACTTTCTGAAAGCCCCCAACACGTGGAGGCAGGCTAGTGTAAACCAGGCAGGCCCATGTACCCAGGATGACAGCCAGCTCCTTGCTCACAAAAGCCTATATGAGAACATCCAAGAGTACCAACTTTAGTAGTAGAATGTCACTCTTGGAAAAGTGTGCTCAATCAGTCACATGTCCTTGATACCGGCTTCACAGATTGCATATAAACTAGTTGCCACTGAGCCGATTCCATAGGTGCACTGAATAGTACTTTTATATTCCTGGCTTCAAATCCTTAGTTAGTGCAAATGCTTTGCACACTTGACTCCTAACGTAAAGGTTGGCAGTTCAAAACCATGCTTGGAAGAGGCCTGGCAGTCTATTTCTGTAAAGACTGTAGCCAGAGCTCTGCAACACAAGGAGCATCATGGGTAAGAGTCAACTCTTCAGCAGCAGGGCTAGATTTAGGTTTATTTCCCTGCATGGTGCAAATGGTTAACATGTTTGTTGCTAACCAAAGGTTAGCAGTTTGAATCTACCTAGCGGTGCCTCAGAAGAAAGGCCTGGAAATCTGCTTCAGAAAAATAAGTCAGTAAAATATTCTCGGATCGCAGTTCTCCTTTGGCACACAGGCAGTCACCGTGAGTTGGAGCCAACATGGTTCAGGTCTGTTGGGTTGTCCTCAGAGTTGGGAGAGGGGCATGAGACAGAGAGACACAAACATGGAGAGGACAGGCAAGTGCCCACAAAACAAGAGCAGGGGGTGGGCAGGGGGAAACCTCAGGAGCAGCTTCCAGCTTGTACCTCCAGATGGCGTCTGGGTGGAGAGGGGGTTTCTTGGAGGAAGGCTGAGTGTAGAAAGTGAGACAGCTAAGGAAAGGGCTTGAAGGCTGCAGGCCAGTTGTTCAGAGTCATGGAAGAAGGTGAAGGGAAGGGGAGAGCAGAGGCATGTGCCTCCTGGTCTGTGCTTGGACTTGGCCCTGCAGCCAATGGAAAGCACAACACTTTGCAGTTGGGAGGAACCTGTGGGTTTAAAGACTAAACTTGGGCTGCAGCATGCCAGAGGGTGGAGAGTGATGCCCCAGGGCAGCTGGCAGCAGTGGCCCAAGGGGAAACCAGGAAGGCCTAGGAGACAAGGGCCCAGAGGACAGAGGCAGACCCTTCCTGGTGTAGAGAACATTTCATAAACCCAGCTTTCCAGAGTACACCCCATGCTAAGCCACAGGGACATCTTACGCTCTCCAAAGAGCTCACTTTTGAAGGCTTTTCTGCTTTCTGGCTCAGTCATTTTTTGTTGAGTGAAGTAACAAGGGTAGTTCCTGAGTTCCATTCTGATTGTGTGCAGTCTAGCTCCTTGGCCACCAGACCCTGGCTCCGAGGCTAGGCTGGGCTGAAAATACAATCTAATTCCCCTCTGTTGAAAATGGATGGATTAAGAAAGATCTAAGCAATAAGAGGAAGGAGGTGGGAATCCTAGGATAGGTTCTAAGGCACAGGGGGAAAGGTGAGACTTACATAGAAAACAAGGAGGAGAATGGAGGGGAGGAGGGATGTAGGCACGTAAGTGTAAGAGCAGAAAGTGCTAGGGGATCATATTTCTCTGTGACATGAGAAGCAGTGTTATATGGGAAGGGAGCCTGTTTGTCCAGTTACACCTCCCTCCTCCCCCATCTTTGACAGGCAGATAAGGACGGAAACCTCAGGGCCTCCCAAGTTACTGCACCATCTGTATGGTACAAATACTTATGGTCCTCACCAAAGATACCTCCTTTCTTCTCTGGTGAGTTGTGGGGCTGCCCCCCACCTGGCCTGGCTCTCACAGACCACTGGGCTTGCTTTTCCTCCCATTTCCTTCAGACAAAGTGGACGGAGCACAGTGATTGCTTCAGAATATAGCCTGTGGAGCAGGCGGCCTGGGTTTCTAACCTGGCTCCACCTTGCACTTGAACTTGTGTGACTTGGAGGAGTTACCTAAGCTCTCAGTTTCCTCATTTGTAAATGGTACCAATAATAATAGCTCTTACATCATAGGTTTCCATGAGGATTAAATGAGCAAACACAAGTAAAATACTAACGCAGCTCCAGGTAGACTGATAAGCTCCATGAGTTTGCTACTTTCAATCATATTCTAATTAGAAATGAAAGGTTGAATTTTATCTCAAAGCAGAGTGGAAAAAACTAGGTCAAGCAATATGTCTGTAGGAGTGGTCACAAGATTTTGTTCAACTGAGAGTTGAAGAGGGCTCCCAGCTGTGGTTGCAGCTGTATTGATGTACTCTCGTGCAGGGTTCATGCCCACAAAGAGCCAGTGTTCAAAGGCAGATGCTCCCGTTGGCATGTTCCCGAAGCTGTCAAGCTCACATTAGCTGAGGGCCCTCAGAACCCCAGAAAGACGGGAAGATACCCCAGGTGGCCAGGAAAATATTGGTGGCTTGTGAAACTTAGCATACAAGAGGAACCTTTGAGGTCGTCTTAATGGAGAAGCTGAAGCCCAGCAAAGAGTAGGCCCCCAGATGCCTGCAGAAGAGAACAGCTCTTCAGAGAGCTACCCAGAGTCACGTCCAGATGCCACCCCCAAAATAAGCCATCACAAAAGCCACTGGGAGCTGACCCTGGTCTGGCACTGCCGTAGCAGTATCTCAGGTCACCTCACCACCATGCTGGTCACCGCCAGCACTCTCCACCCCACTCCACAGATAAGCAGGCTGAGTATTGGAAAGGAGTCTTGTCCAAATCGAACAACTGGCTTGCCACATCCCTCCTGGCTTCCTCTCGTTACTTATCTACCCCCAGAGGTCCTGGTGTGGTGCTGTAAGATAAGCACTGGACTGCTAACCACAGGGTCAGCAGTTCAAATCCGCTAGCCACTTCTTGGAATCCCTATGCAGGGTTGCTCTGAGTCAGAACTGACTTGACAGCATTTAACAGCAGCAGTGGCAGAGGTCCCAAGTTCTTTTAAGGTAAAATGGCATGGAAGGAGGCATCCCCAGAAACCAGTCATCTGTCACGAAGATGCAGTCCCTGTGTCTGAGGGCTGCAGCTGGGACCTCCGCAGACACTGTTCTCAGCTGGTGGGAGCAGTTGCCACCTAATAAGATGTATTGGGAGAGGGGGCGGTAGGATGTGTGTGCAGAAGAGGGGGCCAGAAACTTGGCCTTTGCTTTGTTTGTTTTAGTCAAATAAGTTATTTTCAGATAATTGTAGATTCACATGCAGGTAACAAATAATGAGAGATCCTGTTTACACTTGCCTAGTTCCCCCACCCCAAGGTGACATCATGGAAAATTATATACAAGGTGTCCACCAGGATGTTGGACATTGGACATTGATACATTCAAGATACACAGCATTCCCATCACCACCTGCATCCCTCATGTTACCCTTTTATACTCACACCTACGTGCCTGGGCGCCCACCCTCATCCTCTCCTCACTCCTGTTGTTATTTGCTGGTAGCGTAGTGGTTACGAATCAGGCTGTGATTTGCAAGGTCAGCAGTTCAAAACTACCAGCTGTTCTGTGGGAGAAAGATGAGGCTTTCTGCTCCCGTAAAGATTTACAGCCTTGAAAACCTGTACAGGGTCACTATGAGTCAGAACCGACTCCACGGCACATAACAACAACGATCTGTCAGTTCTGACTCAGAGTGACCTTGTGTAGAGCTGAATGAAACACTGTCCAGTCCTGCATCAACCTCACAATCATTGCTGTCCACCACTGTTTCAACCACTGTGCCAGTTCATCTCATTGAGGGCCTTCCTCTTTCTCACTGACCCTCTACTTTACCAAGTATGATGCCCTTCTCCAGGGATTGGGCCCTCCTGATAACATCAAAATATTGCTCAAAGTCTCGCCATCCTCACGTCTAAGAACATTCTAGGCTGTACTTCTTCTAAGACAGATTTATTCCTTCTTTGGGGCAGTCGTATTCTTTTCCAGTATGGTCATTCAAAGGCATCATTGTTTCTTTTGTCTTCCTTTTCCGTTGTCTAGGTTTTGCATATGAGGCAATTGAAAATACCGTGGCTTCAGTTAGGTACACCTAACTCTCCAACGCTTTTTAACGATGTCTTTTGCAGCAAAATTGCTCAGTCATTTGATTTTTTAACTGTTCGTTCCATGATTGTTGATTGTGGGTCCACATAAAAAGAAATCCTTGATAACTTCAATCTTTTCTGTTTATCCTGATGTTATATAGTGGTCCAGTTGTGAAGATTTTTTGTGTTCAGGTGGAAGTGTAATCCATACTGAAGTCTGTATTCTTTGAACTGTATCAGTAAATGCTTCAAGTCCCTTCTCTTTCAGCAAGCATGTTTATGTCATCTACAATTCATCTAGCTTGTTAATGAGTCTTCTCCAATACTGATGCCAAGTGCTTCTTCAAATTATTTGCTCAGCATAAATTTTCTTCTATTATTTGCTCAGCATTGTTGTTGTTGTTAAGTGCTGTCGAGTCAGTTCCAACCCACAGAGATCCTATATAGGGTTTCCAAGGAGAGGCTGGTATGCTTGAACCGCTGACCTTGCAGTTCAAACCAACCTTGCAGTCCAGTGCATTAACCCACAGCACCACACCAGCACTCATACAGACTGAATAAGTGTGGCAAAAGGGTACAATGCTGATTATACCTTTCCTGATTTTAAACCATGAAAAATATCCCTTGTTCTGTTCAAATGATTTCCTCTTGGTACAAATTCCATGTGAACACAACTAAATGTTCTGGAATTTCTATTCTTTGCAATATTATCTGTAATTTCTTATGAATTGCACATCAAATGTCTTTGCCTAGTCAACAAAACACAGATAAACATCGTTCTAGTGGTCTCTGCTTTTATCCAAGCTCCATCTGATATCAGATATGATAGCTCTTGTTTCATGTAGTCTTTTGAATCCAGCTTGAATTTCTGGAAGTTCCCTGTCTATGTATTTTTCCAATTGTTTTTGGATTATCGTCAAACAAAATTTTACTTGTGTGCAGTATTCGTATTGTTCTGATCATTTCCACATTCTTTTGGTCCCTTACCCCTGGCAATCCTCATCTGTTCTTCTTTTCTAAAATTTGTCATTTCAAAATGTTATATTAAACATTTTGAAATGACATTGAGTCGTGTAATATTAAATGAATGAATGAATGAAATGAATCATGTAGTATGAAACCTTTTGGAATGTGCTTATTGGTCTTTGCTTTTTTTTTTTTTTTTTAATTGAGGTGCCATTCATACGATCATTGTTGTTGTTAGCCGCCTGAGTCAAGGCCACATTACAGAATAGATCTGCTCCACAGGATTTTCTGGGCAATAATCTTTATGGAAGCAGATTACCAGGGCATTTCTCCTGCAAAGGATTTGAACTGCCAACCTTTCTTTCAGTTAACAGCCAAAAAACCACCTACACCATCCAAGATCCTGTAGCAAAATGAACATGAAGTATATGTTCCAGCAGCATGGAATGCACTCACATCCAGTCCCCAAACACTTTCATCACCTCAAAAGAAAACCCCGCTCCCACTTAGCCATTACACACCCCATTGCCCCTCAGTCCCTGCCACCACCTACTAATCCACTTTCTGTCTCTCTAGATTTGCCTATTCTGGACATTTCATATAATGCAGGTTTTGTGACTGGCGGCTCTTGTTTACACTGCTTTCAAGCTTCCTCCCTAAGGCTGATACCATGGCATGGTGTCTGTGTACCTCGTCTCTTGATAGATGTTTGGCTTCTTTCCCCCTATGAGCCATTGTCAATAGTGCTATTACTTGTACGCAGTGGTTAAACACGCAACTGCTAAGCAAAGAGTGTGTGGTTTCAATACACCCGCAGCACATCCACAGGAAAAGCTCTGGCAGTATGTTCCATCAAGATTTCATTGTTGTGATTGTCATTGAGTCGGTTCTGTCTCATAGCAACCCTGTATTGGGTTTCCTAGGAGCGGCTGGTGGGTTTGAACTACCAACCTTGTGGTTCAAACTGACCGCACAGTCCAGTGCTTATCCTACAGCACCACATGACAGGACTCCTCCATAAAACTTACAACCTAAAAAAACCTTATGGGATATTTCTCCTCTGCCTGTAGGGTGGGAATGAACCAGATTGATGTCATGGTACACAGCTGCTGCAGTGGGTATGAAGTCCTCTCTCAGTGTAGTTTTAATTCACATTTTCCCAATGACATCTCTTCATATGCCTATTGGCCATTTGAATATCTTCTTTGGAGAAATGAATATTCAAGTCCTCTGCACATTTTGTTAATTAGTTTGGCTTTTTGTTTAGGTTTCTATATTCTGAACACTAGACCCTCATCAGATATGTGGCTTGCATATGTCTTCTCCCATTCTGTATGTAGGTGGTCTTTGATTTTAAATGGGCTCATTTGCTCTGGAAGAGAGGCCCGTCCATCTCCTTCCTGCACTGCAGGACACATTTCTGTAACTCACACACAAAGATGACTTTTGGAGCTGTCAAGTCAGTTCTGGTTCAGAGTATAGGGTTTCTAAAGAGTGACTGGTGGGTTTGAATTGCCAACCTTGAGGTTAGCAGTCCAGTGCTTATTCTATAGTACGACACCAGGACTCTCAAAAAAGCAAAGGTTGCCATGATTGGGTCAGAATGGCCCTTTGAGGAGTCTGAGTCCCAGGTCCCCTATCTGACACTGTCGATACAAGTGCAGAAGGGAACCTGAGGCCTGGCCCCGTGATGCCGGGCATCCAGCCAGCCTGCTGGCCCCAGTGCTCCTCCTGCTCCTCACTACCGCAGGCTACCATTCACACTAGGGGCCTGCCCTTTTCCCCAGACATCTGGCTGCTCCCTTCCCTCTCAGGCCCAGAAGAAACCATTGTGTAAACCAGGCTTACGTGATCAGATGGGTAAATAGAGCAAAGATCAGGAAGCCTCATGGGCTGTCAGAGCAATTAAACCTGTGAACAAATTCCCAGAGGGGCCTCATGTGCCTGGGACCCAGCAGTAAGTGCTGGTTTTATGGAAAGGGGCGTTGGGAGCTCTGCCCTTTGTGCAGTCATTTGGCTCACCACGGGGCGAGTTGCTCTCCATGTGACATGCAATCCTTCAGAAGCCCTGTGAGGGTGTGGACCAGGCCACTGCTGCCTACAGTACCAAAAATAACAGTGGCTGTACAGAAAGTTGACCTTTCCACTTGATACCAAATGTATCCCCATTCAATGCATGTCCCAGCTGATGGAGAAAGGGGAAGGGAGGACAAGTCCTTAACTAGAAGGTTCACACAGCACGACTGTTCCCTTTCTATTGGCCAGACTTGGTCACATGGCCACACCTAGCAGCAAGGAATGCTGGGACATGTCACCTTCATCCTAAGGGTGGGCCACTCAACTAAACATCCTGTGTGGAGAACAGACAGGTTATTAACTTGTCTGTCTCTTAGTTTCCTCATCTGTAAAATGTGTTATAATAGCCATTTCTCGTCCAGGGTGGCTATGAAGCTTAAATAAGACGCCCTCAGTGTTGAGTCCAGGACAAGCTCAGAAATGGTTGCCATCAGGTGTTATAAGTTGCCATCGAGTAGGCTCCAATTCATGATGGCCCACAGGCAGCAGAAGGAAACCTTGCTGGTCTGGTGCCAGCTTGATGATCATTGGTAGACACATAGCCATAGTTTTGGCCATTGTGCTTTCTGAGTGCCTTCCAGCCTAGGGGCTCATCTTCCAGCACTGTGATGTATAGGGTTTTCACTGGCTAACTTTTGGAAGTAGATCACCAGGCCTTTATTCCTAGTCTGTCTTAGTCTGGAAGCTCCGCTTCAACCTGTCCACTGTGGATGACTTCACTAGTATTTGAAATACTGGCAGCATAGCTTCCAGCATCATAGCAAAAAACGTGCTGCCATAATATGGGTGGGCAATCAGAAATGTTTGCTGTTGTTATTTTTGATTAAGTGAGATCGCACATGTAAAGCCTTTGTAAAGGGGGTGCAGTTATGTGTCCAGCAGATGCTAGTTGTTCCTGCTCTTGCTGTTGTCAGTGTAGGGATGCACCAACTCCCAGCCAACACACCCTCGTGGAGGCTACCTGCTTTCCTCCGAAACAGGCCCTTGCCCTGTGGCTGTAGCCCATGTGCCGGCCCGGCTCAGCCCCCAGCAGATGGCTGGCCTTGCAGGAGTCAAGCCAGCTCAGCTGTAGAAAGTTGCTAATCCCTCTCCTGTGGTGTTTCACAAGCAGTCTGGTTTGCATGCCTGGTCCCAGCATGGACAGGACTGAGGAATAAGAGCTGAGAGGTAACCCCAGGACAACTGCCCCTCTTGGTTTGGTTCCAGATTCTAGCCGAGGCCTGTGGGTCACAGAAGGGGGATGCAGCTCACCTCGGAGAAATTCTGGTCAGAACACAGGTGACACCCTCCCAGCCTCAGAGGACAGCCAGAGGCACGTTTCCTTGCAGCATTTCTGCTCCTGGTTCATGTCCTCCCAGACTCCTGCCCCACCCTGGCACCATGGCACGTCTCTGCCAACCTTCAGTCTATAGCTTCTTGACAAGGAGAAGAAAAGTGGCCTCAGATCTGCCCACTTGGGCCCCAGAGACTTCTAGAAACATCTCACCCAGACATGGGTCAGGTGATGCCCTGAACTGCCCCATAGACATAGAAAGAGTGAGGCCACAGCCAGAGATGCAGGGAGAAGCCGCCCCACAAAAGCTGGCTGGGTCAAAACAGCTTAGTACTGGTACAATGAAAGATACACTGATCAATTGAACAGAATCGAGAATCCAGAAATTAACCCATACACATACAGCCAACTGATTTTTGACAAAGTACCTAAATATATCGCATGGGGAGGTGATAGTCTCTTCAACAGATGGTGCTGGCAGAACTGGAAAGTGATATGCAAAAGACTGAAACAACACTTCACCTCAGGCCTTATACAAAAACCAACTCAACATGGATTAAAGACCTAAATGTGAATCAAAGAATTAGGAAGGCCATCAATGAAAAAGTAGGGACAAATGTGTGGGCACTAATTCAGATAATACACAGACTACCAAACATTTTGAAAACTACACAAATAGAAGTAGACAAAATAGATGATTGGGACATACTAAAAATTAAAAACTTATGTGCATCAAAAGACTTCACCAGAAGAGTAAAAAGGTAACACACAAAATGGGAAAAAATCTTTTGCAATGACACATCAGACAAGGGACTCATTTCTAAAATATATAGGAAACTACAACACCTCTACAAGAAAAAGACAACCCAATTAAAAAATAGGCACAGGACACGAACAGACACTTCACCAAGGAAGAGATCCGGGCAGCCAACACATATGAAGAAATGTTCACAATCACTAGCCCTTAGAGAGATTCAAATCAAAACAACAATGAGCTATCATCTCACACCAGCAATAATAGCAAAGATCAAAAAAGTAGAGGACAATAAATGCTGGCGGGGATGTGGAGAGACTGGGATGCTCCTGTATTGCTGGTGGGATTGCAAAATGGTCCAACCTCTCTGGAAAGCAGTCTGGTGCTTCCTCAGAAGGTTGGAAATAGAAATACCTTTTCATTCAGCAATTCCTCTACTTGGTATTTACCCACAAGAAATACCAGCCGTAACACGAGTAGATATATGCACACCAATGTTCATCGCAGAACTATTTACAATAGCAAAACGATAGAGACAGCCAAAGTGCCCATCAACTGAAGAATTGATAAACTGTGGTAATACACACAATGGAATATTATGCTACCTTGAAGAATAACGAGGAAGCTGCAAGCCACCGCATAACATGAATGAACCTTGAGGACATTATGTTGAGTGAAATTAGTCACAAAAGGAGAAACACTGCACAGGACCACTACTGTAAAAGACTAAGAAAAAGAACCCATACTAAAAGGGAGGGTTCTTAGCTGCTTACTGGGACATGGGGGGTGAGGTGAGGGGAGGGAGGGGAAGGTGGATCGCAGGGTAGGGAACAGACACAGGATAGTTTGGGTGTTAGGGAGGGGGCAATACACAAGAAGGGGGAGGGGAATGGAAGAACAAAGCAGACGGGAAAACAGTTAGGCAGGTTTGCATGGAGTAAGTGGGACAGAGGTAAATAATTATGTATGCACAACCTTGGAACAACAGGGCTCTGGAATACAGGGTTTGAGACATGGTTGGAGTGGGCAAAAGGGGGGAAATAATGTTAAGATGCTTGGCTGTCTTCTGAATCTTGGTTTCCCTGGCATACCATAATAAAATAAGACACTTGATGGGGAAAGAAAGGAATAGCCAGAAATATCACCATAGAAAGCTTATAAGTCCGTCTGATGCCTATAACTGATTGGCATACCTAAAATGGGGCTACAACATGCCCAGTGAAGGAGGCTTCCTGCGGAGTCTCGGCATTACATAAGACCATAGGTGGAATCTTGAAACCCATCCAGAATTTTCTGAAGTGGGAAATTTCCAATTCAAAGGACAAGCATACCAGCCTGGAGCAACTAGAAGAACAGAAGATACTTCTTGAAAGAAAGATCGAGGGGGGTGGTTGACTTTGCAGTTTAGGAGCAGAGGTCCCTGGGACCATGAAGGGAGAAGAGCAGAGAGCAGGACCCTACCCAAAAAAGCAGTGATGCCAGAGATGGAGGCAGAGATGATGACGTGGAGAGATCTAGCAGCTTGGGACTCTAGACTCCAGAGAGGGAGAAGACTGTATGCTGATGACTGCGGGGCAGGCTTGTAGTGTGTACACTTTGGTTGGTTGGTGATGCATGGAGGGGATTGTAACCATGGCAGTGAAACAATATACGATAGGATGAATGTAAAGCTAATGTTCTCCCATGTAAACGATCACATAATTCACAGTAAAATTTTTTTAAAAAGCTGGCTGGGCCAGGGAAAAAAGAAATGTCACCTACAAAGGCAAGCAAGTCAGATTAAGCTCGGATCTCTCAGCAGAAACCATGCAAGCAAGATGGCAATGGGGAGACATATATAAAACCCTGAAAGAAAAAAATTGCCAACCAAGAATCCTTTATCCAGCAAAG
>NW_006408660.1:8289725-8303195 GCF_000296735.1 Chrysochloris asiatica
ATAGATCAATGCAACAGAATTGGGAATCCAGAAATTAACCCATCTACATATTTGTTGTTGTTAAGTGCCATCAAGTCAGTTCCGACCCATAGCGACCCTGTACAGGGTTTCCGAGGGTATAAATCTTTACGGGAGTAGAAAGCCTCATCTTTCTCCCGCAGAGCGGCTGGTAGTTTCGAGCATCTACAGATAGCCAACTGATTTTTGACAAAACACCTAAATATATCACATGGGGAGGTGACAATCTCTTCAACAGATGGTGCTGGCAGAACGGAAAACTATATGCAAAAGATTGAAACAAGACCTTCACCTCATACCTTATACAAAATCCAACTCAACATGGATTAAAGACCTAAATGTGAATCCCAGAATTATGAAGGCCATCGATGAAAAAAATTGGGACAAATGTGAGGGCATTAATTCAGGGAATACACAGACTATAAAACATTTTGAAAACCATACATACAAAAGTAGACAAAATAGATGAGTGGGACATACTAAAAATTAAAAACTTATGTGCATCAAAAGACTTCACCTGAAGAGTAAAAAGGGAACCCACAGAATGGGAAAAGATCTTTTGCAATGACACATCAGACAAGGGACTCATTTCTAAAATATATAGGAAACTACAACATCTCTAAGGAGTTCTGGTAGCATAGTGGTTACGAATCGGTCTGTGAGCTGCAAGGTCAGCAGTTTGAAACTACCAGCTGTTCCACGGGAGAAAGATGAGGCTTTCTGCTGCCGTAAAGATTTATAGCCTTGGAAACCCTGTATAGGGTCACTATGAGTCAGAACCAACTCCACAGCACATAACAACAACAACATCTCTACAAGAAAAAGTGGGAACAGGACATGAACAGACAACTTCACCAAGGAAGAGATCCGGGCAGCCAACAAACACAAATGAAGAAATGTTTTCGATCACTAGCCATTAGAGAGATGCAAATCAAAACAACAGATATCATCTCATACTAACAATAACAGCAAAGATCAAAAATGTAGAGGACAATAAATGCTGGCGGGATGTGGCGAGTCTGGGACACTCCTGCATTGCTGGTGGGACTGCAAAATGGTCCAACCTCTCTGGAAAGCAATATGGCGCTTCCTCAGAAGGTTGAAAATAGAAATACCTTTCCATCCAGCAATTCCTCTACTTCATATTTACCCACAAGAAAATGAGCCACAAACTGAGGAGATATATGCACACCAATGTTCATAGCAGCACTATTTACAATAGTAAAAAGATGGAGACAGCCAAAGTGCTCATCAACTGAAGAATAGATAAACTGTGGTACATACACACAATGGAATATTATGCTACCTTGAAAAATAACAATAAAGCTGCGTGCCACCACCTAACATGGATGAACCTTGAGAACATTATGTTGAGTGAAATTAGTCAGTCACAAAAGGAGAAATACTGCATAGGACCACTACTGTAAAAAACTAAGAAAAAGAACCCATACTAAAGGGGGCTGATTCTTTGCTGGTTGCTGGGATGTGGGGGTGGGATGAGGGGAGGGAGGGGAAGGTGGAGCACAGGGCAGGAAATAGACACAAGGCTGGGGAGGGGGGCAATATACAAGAAGGGAGAGGGGAATAGAAGAACAAAGCAGATGGGAGAACAATTAGGCAGGTTTGAATTGGCTAAGTGGGGCAGAGGTAAATAATGATGTATGCCCTGGAACAACAGGGCTCTGGGATACAGAGATTGAGACATGGTTAGAATGGGGTAAAGGGGGTAATAATGTTAAGATGCTTGGCTGTCTTTTGAATCTTGGTTTTCCTTGCATTATATTATAAAATAGACACTGGAGGGGGAGAGAAAGAAATAGCCAGAAACAATACCATAGAGAGCTTGTAAGTCTGTCTTTTGCCTGTAACTGATTGGAATACCTAAAATGGGGGCTACAATGTGCCCAGTGAAGGAGGCTTCCTGTGGAGCCTCTGCATTACATAAGACTATAGGTGGAAGCCTGAACCACGTCCAGATCTCCAGAGATGGGATATTTCTACTTGAAAGGACGAGCAGACCAGCCTGGAGCAGCTAGAAGAATAGAAGATACTTCTTGAAAGAAAGACCTACAGGAAAAATACAAAACAATAGAGGCAGACTGACTGTTACTACAAGAACAAGCAAGTTGCTTGCCCAGGAGACATCAAGGCAAGTGGTCAGGTCCCCTCAGTGCAAACCCTATTCCAAGACTAAGACTCAATAGGAATACACACTCTGATTGGTGACCACGCTCGTCACCAATAAGGGGAAGTGAGGGAAAAACAGCAATGAAGTGGCAAGCTAAGCCCTACAACATTCAATAGACTCCTGTGAATCCGGGTGGAGACCTGGTCGGTCAGCAGTGTGGCAAGACCTGGGGACTCTTCAGCCCAGAGTCAGTGACATAGCCACAGAGGACTAGAGTGAAGAGTGAAGCATCCAGCTGATAAGAAGGGAAGGCATATGCACAAGAACACCCATACGTGCAGATAATACCCACTTGACCTGGCTTCAATGACTGGATGATCAGAGCTCCACCAGAATAAGATAGAAGAGGGAAAAAAAAAAAAAAGAGTAATCTGATACAATTTGATGAACTTGACCTACACCTATGGATGCAGTAGCTCAAAAGAGGAAATAAATCCTTACAGCAAGGATCATTCCCACCCCCTCCGTACACAGAATAGACAGGAATGGGTAACTTGGACTTTGGCTACCCAAAATGGGGAACTACAAAGGCAAGAAGTGACTAGCTTACACACTTTCAAGAGGGAACCTAGATCCAAAGGGCTTGAAGGAAGGTAGACTCTCCACTGAGTAGTATCCAATCTGTCTGGGCAGGGCTGATGAAATGAAATGCAGATAGGTCTCTTATGATACAATAGTGAATAATTGTTATCAGGACTGATTGTGAGGGTTGGAAATGTAAAGGTAGATGTTTTATAGCAAGGAGGGGAGTGATTAACTTTTCAGTCTAGGAGCGGAAGTCCCTGGGACCATGAAGGGTGAAGAGCAGAGAGCAGGACCCTACCCAGAGAAGCAGTGATGCCAGAGATGGAGGCAGAGACAATGAAGTGGAGAGATGGAGCTGCTGGGGATTTTAGATCCAGAGAGGGAGAGGGGCTGTGTGCTCACGACCGGGGTGCAGGCTTGTAATGTATACCCTTTGGTTGGTTGATGATACATGGAGGGACTGTAACCATGGCAATGAAACGATATATGATAGAGTGAATGTAAAACTAATGTTCTCCCATGTAAACGATCACATAATTCCCAATAAAACATTTAAAAAAAAAACAACAAAAAAAGCTGGCTGGGTTCAGATCTACTGAGGAAACCTCAGATTCAGAGCAGTCACTTTGAAGCCGAGAAGGCCAGTGGCTGAAGAAGGTAGACAGGCCTTCCACCTCACAAGTACAACACCAAGCTTAGAGCCACAGGAGCCAAGTCCAGCTTCCACTGTCCACCGCATGGATCTACCGGTCAGTACTCTCCCAGGGATCTTCCAGGCCCTCCCACGGACCCAGAGACCTGAGATGCTGCCACAGCTCCAACGATGAGAGGATGAGAGTGTCTCAAGGGGACCAGGGAGACAGACTTGGAGAAACTAAATCTACACGATGCCATGGAACCTCTTTTAACCTTTGGTGGAATGCAGTAGTTAGAGTCATTTATGTGATGGGTTTATGTAAAAAAAAAAAGATTCATCCTTGAGGTTTTAGACGGTGCCTGTGTGGTACGTGCGTGGAGCAGGGCAGTTCCAGGCCATTAGAGTTGTCATAGTGCGGGTAGGACCAGCTTCACTGTGCCTCACTCACTGCTTCCAGCTGTGGCCTGTCAGATGATGACAACAGTGAGAAGAGCAGCCTGTTGTACGTAGTGCCAATCTGCTCTCAGCCAAGATGGCACATTGAGGACTAAGGTATGCCTGACGCAAGCCATGGTATATCCAATCACCTCATATACATGTGAAAGTTGGATAGTGAATAAGGAAGATCACAGAAGAATTGATGTGCTTAAATTATGGTGTTGGAGAAGAATATTGAAAGTACTGTCAAAACAACAAAATCTGTGCTACAAGAAGTACAGCCAGAATGCTCCTTAGAAGTCAGGATGGACCAGTCCCTGAAGAAGGGCATCATGCTTGGGAAAATGGTGGGTTAGTGAAAAAGAGGAAGACCACCACCCCCAACAAGATGGATTGATACCATGGCAGCAGCAGTGGGCTCAAGTGTAACAATTGTGAGGATGGCTCAGGACTGGGCAGTGTTTTGTTCTGTTGGGCGTAGGGTCTTTATGAGTCAGAACCAACTCTCAAAGGCACCTAGCAATAATAACAACTCTGCTCTCCCACCAGGTGCTGTTCCAAAATTAACTTATTTAACACTTGCAGTGACCGTGGGAGGAAGTTACTGTTATCCACTTTCTACAGATGAGGAAACTGAAGCCAGGGAGGTGATGTTGTTGTTTTTGTTGTTAGGTGCCATCAAGTTGCTTCCAACACAGGGAGACTCTGTACAGGGTTGCTGAGGAGCAGCTGGTGGGTTTGAACTTACAGTCTTGTGGTTAGCAGTCTAGTGCTTATCCTACAGTGGTGGACCCTCCAAATCTCTCCTTCCACGTCTTAGCCTCCCCTTGGCCAGACTAGTGGCAACTTCGATTTCATCTCCCCCGCTTGTTTTCTGGTGTCCCAAGGGAGGGGAAGGTATAGGGGAAGTGAGAATGGGGCTTTGCCTCAGTTCGGTAGCAGCCAGCCCTGACTGACCAGCAACTAGCATCTCTAGGGGGCATCCTGTGCTGGCTGGCCAGGGGCCCCCATGTAGAAGATGGGTATTGACTTCCAATCTCCCTTCCCCCCACTGCACTCATACCTGTGCTGGCAGCATCCCCTCATCCCACAACCACCTTTCACAGATTCTCTTGGTCCCAATGGGCTCATGACCTCCAGCCTCGCCCCCCTTCCTGCCTTGCTCAGGGCATCAGGCAAACCACCTTCACCATGTCGGGTCTGAGCAGCACCCCTGAGACCATCTGGCCTGCTATGGACCCCAGATTTTGTCCTCAGAGAATCTCTTCACCACCCTATTTGGAGGGAAGGCCATCACCCCTTTCTGCGGTTACCAAACTTCTTGTCGAGACAAGGGCATGGTAAAGGTGGGCAGACACTTCGCAGGAGGGTAGCTGGTAAGCTCTTATCATCTGTCATGAGTGTGGCCTTTAGGAAGGTGTGGGATGGGACCGTCAGCAGGACTTTAGCCTCAACCTGGTAGCGTAGTGGTTACGAATTGGGCTGCGAACCTTAAGGCCAACAGTTCAAAACTACAGCCACTCTGCAGGAGAAAGATGAGGCTGTCTGCTCCCGTAAAGATTTACAGTCTCGGAAACCCTATACAGGGTTGCTATGGGTCAGAACCGACTTCACGGCACTTAACAACAGTCCATGTAAACTCAAACTCAATTTTAAAGGAAGCCAGCAATCCCTAAACCCCTGTGTGCTCTGCCTCCCTGCCAAAGCCCCGCGCTACACCCCCAACCAAGCCACTGGCCAGGACAGATGGGAAAGCTCACAGGATACCCATCATGCACCGCTTTCCTTCCTTTCCAGGTGGACCTGTACAACTCGGACCCACTGGTCTGTCGGGCAGGGCTGAAAGTATGCTTTGGCAACCAGCTGCTCAGTGCCGTCGCACGGGTGGAGCGTGCCCTCCCTAAGCTGACCCTGCCCTTCCTGCTGCTCCAGGGCTCTGCTGACCGCCTATGTGACAGCAAGGGGGCCTACCTGCTCATGGAGGCAGCCAAGAGCCAGGACAAGACGCTCAAGGTAAGTGTATCAGTGCCTTGTCTCCCAGGAAGCAGGAAGATAGCAGCCCTTCAGGTGCATCAGCCTGGCTCTAGTGGGGTCCAGGCCAGCCTGGTCCACTGGGAAGCAGATGCTAAGAGCATAAGGCTTCTGGGAATTCTCTGAGGGCACACAGCCCTTTGTGATTGTTCCATGTGGATGTGCTTGAAGAGAAGAAGGACAGAACCCACAGCTGGATATTGAGCAAACAATGTGCCAAGAGAAGGGCTTCAGTTTCATCCTGCCCATGACGCAAGGGTGTGCACTCTGGGTGGCTGTTACGAGAGCTGGCTGAGCAGAGCAGAGTCTGATCTGTGCCAGAACAGGGCTGCCAGAGGAAGGGGCCAGGTCACAACCTGTAGCCTAACCATGAGGCACAGCAGGTGTGAGAGACCTGGGAGGCTTAGCAAGTGGCTTCCAAGGTGGACGGTGGTGCTTGGGGCTGGGAAGTACCCTTTTGTTGGTCTAGGTTGAACTAGGAAGAGCTCCCGACAGGCAGCTGAAGGCAAGTGGGGAAAGAGAACTCAGTCCTCAAGCAGGTGTTGTTGGTCTCTAAAGCAGCCCTTTGTGGCCCATTGGTCTGGCCAACCCCAAGGATAGCCCTGCCCTTGAGATTGGGGTCCCTCTCAGCCCAGGCTCCTTTTCACTAGGTTGCTGTAAAGAGAGTAGCTGACTCTCTAAGAGACCCATCAGGATTCAAGCTCACATCTTTTACCCCAAGCCCACCACCCTTTGTATCTCAAGGACACAGAAGAGCCTACCCTACCTGTGGACACCCTGATCTCCTGTGTTTCTTCTAATTTCAGATTTATGAAGGTGCCTACCACGTTCTCCACAGAGAGCTTCCTGAAGTAACCAACTCCGTCTTCCATGAAATAAACATGTGGTTATCTCAAAGGACAGCTGCGGCAGGAGCCGGGTCCCCACCCTGAGCGCACTGACTGGCAATTGGCTCATGGTCTGGGGGGAAGCGGGCAGAGGAAGGGCAGGACTTGGCTTCTCAGATGTGGCTTGCAAAAACAATCACAAATTAGAGGAATCCCTATTATACTTCAGTAGAAAAAAAAATTAAGACAGTCTTGTCATATATTAGGCCAACAGCCTGGCTCTGCCTTAAGGGGTAGATAGACACCTAAAGAAAATTGACTGAAATGTCTTTAAATTCAGCACAACCTCTGCCCCAGTTGAGCGGCTCTGGCCTTCCTAATGTTCCTTGGGATTCTAGGCGGCAGGGATAGCTCACCAACCACCTGCCCCTTCTCCCCAGCACCTCTTGGTGGCCTCTCTGGCTCTATGAGAGAGACCTGCTGTCCCTAGAGGCCAACTCCTGCACATGAGTGCCACCTGTGACCAGAGCGGGCTCAGAGGTGGGAGCAAGGCATAGCCCGGAAAGAGGGATAACCAGGGAATCAATCTTTCTGTCCTCCCACTGCCCCGTTCCTTCCTGGTAGAGGAACGCCACTGATGGGCAATATGCCCAGAGGCTGTCTTCCTTATTTCATCTTGCCTGATATTATGAGAGGAAAATTGTATTGACGATGAAATGTTTAATATATAATATATATTTTAAAGCAGAGATTATTTGGGGGTAGTGGAGTGGGACCAGGGGATCTTGAAGGAACTTGAGGCCAGGGCTTCCAGCCTAGCTGAAGGGTCTTTACCTGGGTGGGCACTCTCTGCAGCCCCTCAGTACTGCCTTGGGCTGACAGATTGGGTATCATTGCTCCTTTGCAGCTAGCTGTGCTCCAAGCCCTTGGAGCTGGTGCTGCTGCATGGAGGGGGAGGTAGGACTGAGGGCAGGCAGAAGGCAGACACCCTATGCCTGGGAGAAAGGCCAGGTGGGCACCTAGTGTGGCCTTCCTGCCCCTCGTGATGGGGAAGCAGTGCAGCCAGCAGGGAGTTCCAGCTGGAGTGTCCCCAGACCCTGACTTGGAGTCTGCTGCCCACAGCTGCAGCAGGAGCCTGCAGAACCAGGTGCACAGCTACCTCTGGTGGCGGGAGAAGAGAGTCCCAATGCGGTGGGCGTCCACTGCACCACCTGCAGACCTCCCGCTGGCTGGAGCTGGCCATGTACCCTCCCAACCCCCCACCCTCCCCAGGGGCAGGCGATCCCCATGCCTGAGCACAGGCCCTGCCCGGCTTTTCTCAGGTGTCCACCCTGCCCTGCACCTGGCCCTGTGTCCTTATAGGCAACAGCAATAAATGGGGTTACTGGCCCACTGAACTATTCCACTTTCAAATGGGATTTTCTTTACCTCAAGTGGCATCAAGTGGCAAATAGGGCTGCCAGCTCCTACCCATAGGTTTTTGTTCCTGCCCAGCCACAGAAAGCAGAAACCACTTCCCTAGCCAGTGCCCCTCAGAACATCAAGGCTAGGGACTGTGGGCTTGGGCCGGAAACCCCCTCCTTCCTCTTGCTCTTCTCAGGGCTTACCGGGGTAGCTAGGTGAGGATTCCTCCACGCCTACACCCTGGGGGCCTGTGCTCCCCTGACCCTGACCCCAACCCCCAGGCCAAGTCCCCAGATGCCAAGGGCTGGTAGGGTGGGCTGTGGATCCCACAGAGCAGTTACCATGGCCTCGCCTGATTTCCCTGACTCCTCTTGGAGAAGAAAATATAAAAAATGCACTGAGATAATGAGTCCCCTGGGCAGCTGGACAGCTGGGCAGCTGCTGAATGCTTCTGCTTTTAGGCTCAGGAGAGGAAGAGCGCCATCTACAGTCCACCCAGCAACAAATTCCGCCTCATCCCCCAGGCCCCCCTCCCCTGAGCTGACCCAGTCTCCTCAGCCACCCACCGCCTCTGAAGCTACCAGTGCCATCTCCCATAAGTACCCGCACAGGGTCAGCTGCGTGAAGTTATTACACAAGAGCTTTTGAGGAGATATACAGTCTTTTGAACTAACTTGTCTAGGTAAAGAATCACCTGCATTAAAAGGGAGGAAATCATGTGGAATCAGGACTGTCTCATATAAGCTGGAAAGGGGCAGGGCTTGGCACATCACACCTCATTGAGTGGGGTGGCCACGTGTCTGAAGCCATCCTTGCAGACTGTGCAAATCCGGCCTGCGGCCACATCAGCATTCTCAGGGGGCCAGTGCAGCCGCAAAGAGGAACCTGGGTTTGGAAGAGGCGATAGGTCACACCCTGCCACCATTGATAAGAAAGCAAAGCCAGGGGACCTTGGTGGGAGAGGCAGTTGATCCCAGCCCCGCCTTGGCGCAGGACCCCCGTAAGCCCTGATATGGATGCAGCATCTCTTCAAGGCCATGCTTGTTCATGCAGGAGTGGACACATGCCTAAAAACCCATATAGGAATGATGCTGCCTACAGCCAGTGAGGGTCCCAGCCTGCACTTCATGGGGATCCTATGCCTCTTTGCAGAGTGGGGGGCAGCATCCCTCCCATGCAGTGGTCCTCCACTTCAGGAAGGCCACCTGAAAGTACTACAGAAAGGGTGGGCCACCTAGTCCACTCAGCATCCCATCCAGAACCCGTTGGCTGTCTCACTCTTTTCTTTCTCTCTTGCTGATTGCTAACATAGTCCTATGAAGAATCACTATGATTGCCCAAGCAATTTACCAGTTTGTAATTGTCACTACAGCTCTACCACACCCCTACATATATGCTATGCATGGGGGCCATATGTATCACTGTACAACTATTAAAGGAACCAATGTATGCTACAGTTAATCCAATAAACCAGATGTTTTCTGAGTTCTGTCTGTCTGTCTTTCTCCACCGTGCCCTGCAGAGAGAACAAGAGGCCCTCTGCTGGGCAGCATGGAGAGTCTCCGCAGGCTGCCTCCACCACACTGGTTACCCAGAGCAGACACCCGCAGTCCTCCAGCTGGTCCACTTGGGCAATTCCCACCTCTTTCATTCTCACTTGGGGACGCCTGCCCCTGAGTCAGACTCTCCCTCAGCCTCCCTTCCTGGCTGCTGCAGCTTTGGGGATGGGTGCAGGGGTCACACCTATGCCAAGGCCTCCTGAGTGTTAGACTCCCTTGATAGCCCATGTGGGTACTCAGAAACAAACTTCTGACTTACACCCATATACTCTCCATCGCAGGCTGTGGGGCCCCAACACCAACCCTGTCCCCATATCGGACCTATCCCCAAATTCTGTCAGTGCATCTTCAAAATACATCCAAAAGCCAATTATTCTTCTGTGGCCCTCATGTATATCCCCACATACATCCAAAAGCCAATCATTCTTCTCTGGCCCTCATGTATATCCCCACATCACCTTTGTCTGAATGATGTTCAGGCCCTTTTCCTTCAGTCAATTTACTCACAGCCACCAGGGGGCGATGTTAGATAAGAGTCAAGGCATGTCTACTCATAATGCCCTGGAGGCCCCAAGTTATCCACAAAGCACCTCCCTGTCCAGCCTGTGGACAGCTCCTGCTCACTCGGCCCCACCTCTGCCAGGAGCTCCCACACCTCTCCATGCCCAGCCAGCCCTGTTACTGCCTGTTTTTCTCCTGCACTTTGACTGCCTTGGGAAATGCTGAACGTTTTGTGTACTCATTTAGGTACTGTCTCAGCCCACGAGTGTCTGGAGCCCTTCCAGTTCCCAGTAGGGGTCCAGCAGACATGTACTTAAAGAGTGAGAGAATGAGCAAGGGAATGCTTCCTGGGCTGGAAGGTGCATAGCCCATGTCTCAGGGCCCTGAGCGTATGTGTCAAAGGGCCCACACCGGCTTAATACGATGCTGTTGTTGTCTTGGAAATACATTTGAATGAGGGGCCCCACATCATCATCTTGCTCTGGGCTCAGTGTGGGTAACCAGAGTCTGTCTGCTCCTGCCCTCAGGTCCAGCCCTGAGTGAATCCCCCTCTGATGGGTGGATAGAACAAAACATTGTTCATTCGCTTGAGGCATAGCAGCTGCACTGCATCCAACCCCTCCCCTAACCTATTAACCCTACAACAACATCTGAGTTGTATTGCCTGTCACTTCCTCCCCATTGAATATCCCTGGCTTTCTCAGTGCCCTGCCCTGGGCATTCTGTGGCGAGCAGGTTAACACAGTGATGTGGATCCTACCCAGCAGAGGTCTCAGGCTGGAAGGACAGGAACAGGGACGAGAGCACATAGGAGCAGTGGCTCTGAGAAGTCCACACAGCTTTGTGGGGAAACTTCTGGGAACAGCTGAGAGCTGATCAGAAGCAGTCAGGAGAAGGGGGACCACAGGGAAGGACTCTAAGCAAGGGGAACTTTGGTGAAGCCTTGGAGGTGGAGCCAGACTTCCAGGGTGGCTGAAGCACAGCTGGGTCCTATCAGGAAAAGAGGGCCTCCTAAAAAGCATTTCACCAAATGCTTTGAAATAGGCCTCTTGTGGAACCTTTGCAGTATATAGGACCTTAGGTGGAATCTGGAGTCCCATCCAGAACCTTCTGAGGTGGGGCATTCCGACTAGACAGGACAAGCAGACCAGTCTGGAACAGCTAGAGTGATAGAAGATCCATCTTCAAAGAAAGATCATCAGGGAAAACCCAAAACAAAAAACGGCAGTATGGAGGTGGGGCTTGATGGCGGCTAGGGCGGAGGTGCAGTGAGTTCACTGTCAGCAAATACCACAGAATACCAGGCAAAGCAGATTGAGGGCAAAGCTTCAAAATTCGGAACCACAGAGATAGAAATATTTTTAAAGGTTGAAGGCTTATAACTTGTGGAAATTGGAGCTGAAGTAAAAAAAATCATGTAGTTTTGAATCTGCTGGGCTGGGCTTGAAGGCCTGGAACCAACATCTTGGGCAAGACCAAGAGGAGGGAGCAGAAACACCATGGAAAAACTCAGCAGGAAACGTGGAGCAATGGTGGGCAACACACTTTTTTATCAGTTTTGTTTTGTTCTGATTTTCTTTCTTTTTGGTATCTGGTCATTGGCGTGCCCACTGTTTGCCCACCTCCATTCTGGTGACTAGAGGGGAAGCCTGAGCGAGTGGACACCCCCCACCCTCATCACCAGTGGGTTCTTCTGCCACGCATGCACACAGATACTCAGCCCAAGAGCAGGCCCTCAACGTTTCTTATTTGTTTTTTCTGTTTTTTTAATATGGGAAAGGGCAGCACAGGGCTATAGACAGGGAAAGACAGTTTAAAAACAAAACAGGCTAAAAATTAAATTAAAGCCTGAGGTATAGCATAACAACCAACACTGGCATCTTGAAATCTCTCAGGCAGATTTGAAAGCAAGAAGCTGAAGAGAGGACATTAAAGTCATACTAATATTAGGCTACAGATTTTCTTTTTTCTTTTTATTCTCTCCCTCCTACCCCTTTTCTGTGATTATAGACTACTATATTCACTCTAGTTTTTGTTGTTGCTGTTTTTTGGTGGTTTTTCTTTTTCCACTGGTGTTGTTTTGCTGTTATATGCCCCCCCCTGACTTCTGCCTTTGGAGGACTCTTTGTCTCCCTGTATTACACAAGAAGAGTCAGCAACTACTACCATATAGCCATGCTACAATCACACTATAAAACACCAATACGCAAGCAAGAACCAATACCAACTGCCATATACCAGGGAAACACACAACACCTGTGAAAGTTACTATGAGTTAAGCAATAAGAGTGAAAAGGGAAGCCCACATCCTGATCACATCTTCCATGAAGCAATAAAAAACATAAAAGTACCAAAACACATACTCAAGTATTAAGGCCACAGATAAACACTAAACATGTCCAAGAAGCAAAAGCAGATGACAGGGGAGAACAAACAAGATGGCAGATCGGGTGGGACGTGCAGTAAGGAGCTCATCAGCAACAACACAGAATACCGGACCTGGCAGGCTCAGGAAATACTCGCAGAACTCTGAACTACACAGAAAGGCATATTTATAAGGTTGGAAGGCTTACAGCTAGAGGAATTTGTGGCAGAAGCAAGAAATCCATTGCTTTCTAGTTCGGAATGCTCAACTGCTCCAAGAGTCACCATCTTGGGTGAGACCAAGTAGGGGAAGGATCGGAGCAGCCACAGATATGTGGCATAACCACAGAGATAAAGGTGTGGACATTCTTTACTTTGGTATCTGTTCATTGGTCCCTGATGTGTGAGCACCTCCATTCTGGTAACTAAAGGGGTGCCTGAGTAAGTGGACACCCCAGCCCCACTCTCGGAGAGTTCTACTACACATGCACACAGGTCTCCTCGAAATTTAAAGAGACAGTTTCCAATTACAACCAAATGGCCACAACCAGCCCTGAACTGTTTATAACTAGAAAAAAGTCCTGAATGGGGATTGTAGAGTAGGACAAGCAGACAAAAAAGGAAAGAGGCTGAAAATTAAATCCTAAGTTACTTCAAAATGACCAACAATGGCATCTTGAAATTTCTCAAGAAGAGTGAAAAAGGAAGCCCATTTCCTGATCACATCTACCTGGAGGCAATCAGAAAGCATAAAATATACCAAAATACATACCCAGCTAAGTAGTAGGGTCACAGATAACCCCTGAAATGGCCCCCCAAAACAGAAGCAGATGACCATATCTGCACATGTCCAGAAACAAGATAAAGTGACTGAGGCAAATGAGCTGGAAGTAGACCTGCACTCCATACTGGAAGATGGACAGGCTTTGGAAATACCGGAGAAGGAATTCAGAAAAATGATTATAAAATGTATCAAAA
>NW_006408660.1:8317514-8320773 GCF_000296735.1 Chrysochloris asiatica
ATAGAGAAAATACTGTTAATTGATGGTACATGGAGGGGATTATAATCTTTGTAATGAAACCAAGTGTATGATTTGTTGAATGTAAAACTGATCATCTGCCCTGTACACTTTCATTTAATTCACAATAAAAACATTTTAAAAAAATCATTTTACCAAGGATCAGTTGGTAAAAGGGCTCAAAACTGAGGTGTAGGCAGAATTAAGAGAGTCAGCAGGGATGGTGCAGTACCTGGTTTCTAACATTTATTCCTAGAATGAAGGGGCCACTGAGGGGCTGTCACTGGAACACAGACAAAGGAAAAGGTGTGCGAGATGGGCTGCTTGGTCAAGGCTGTAGCCTTACTAGGACACCGTCATGACCAAGTGGAGGCTAGTAGAGAGCCTCCAACCTCCTTCTCTTTTATCTCACCATCTCCCAGGTTACTTTTGTTCTGTTGTTCTGCAGTCTTGAGCACAGGGTGTCGCTCTAATGGTTAAGATGACTAACCCAACTCATCCTCACTCCAGCCTGGAGAACGAGGTGCAGAGCAAAGAGGGAAATACGTTCTTTTTGAAGGCATAAACTAGAAATCACATCTAATATTTCTGTTTAGATCTAGGACCTGATCACAGGCCTACATCTAAATGCAAGGGAGACTGGGAAGCAAGCTGTGTGCCAGTGAAGATCAAAGAAAGACCAGCTATTGGGGACCCTCACAGGTTCTTCAGAGGAACCCAAAGTGTGCAATGAAGGCTTCATGAGGGGACTGCTCAGAGTCAGATACCTGCCCAGGAAAGCAGTGCAGGGGCAGCGTAGGATTGGCAGGAGATGCCTGAGGGATCACAGATGGCACTTAGGGCGGGGCTTGGGCACAGACAGAGAAGGGAAGCTGACAAGGTCGAACCAGCAACATTGAGGGGCCAACTAAATTTGAGGGCCAAGGACCTGGGAGAGACTATAAACACATAAACATCTCCAAAAATTTCTGTGGGTGGGAAAAGTATACAAAATTATGCTCAAGTTGCCTGTTTGACGCATTCTAGAAAGGACCAGAAATTCACAATAATTGAGGCCTCACTCCTGCTGGGGCTTCTTGAGGACACCTCATTTAATGTTCACACCAGCGCTAGGTTGCTCCCATTTAGAATGGTAAGTAAATTGAGGCTTCAAGGGAGCTAGTGATATGCATAAGCCCAGTTCACAGGACAAGACACCTTGGCTGCCCACAAAGGAGGAAGGCCATGTTAATGAAGCATACAGACCTTAAACTACCCAGAAGAGAGTCCTTGTTGCTGGAGAATGGCTTTTAGGCTCAGAGGTAGAACCCCTGATGCCACTACTTCAATAGACTGTCCAACAAATGGGTCCAAGTAACACCCACCCCAGAGCCATGGATTGGCTCACAAGCACCAAAGATCCCGGAGGATCTTGCTCTTCCACCAAGATTATGTTATAGCAAATCTGATGCAAAGACTCCATGGCAAAAAAATAGAATAAAATAAAGGGGAATAAAAAAGACTCCATGGGAGAACAAACAAGATGGCAGATTGGGTGGAAGTACAGTAAGGAGCTCCATGAACAACAACACAAAATACAGGACCAAGCAAGCTCAGGGGATGGTCCCAGAACTCTGAACCACATATAAAGGAATATTTAGAAGGTTGGAAGGCTTACAGCTCGGGATTTTTGTAGCAGAAGCAAGAAATCCATTGCTTTCTAATTCAAGACAGTCAGGTGCTCCAGGAGCTGCCATCTTGCCTGAGACCAAGCAGGGGAAGGATCAGAGCAGCCATAGACACCTGACAGAACCATGGAGATACAAGTGTGGAAGTTCTTTTATTTGGTATCTGTTCATTGGTCGCTTGCTGTCTGCGCACCTCCATTCTGGTGACTATAGATATGCCTGAGCTACTGAAAACCTCAGCCCCACCCACAGAGGGTCCTACTATGCAAGTGCACAGATCTCCTCGAAATTTAAAGAGACAGTTTCCACTGAAAAGCCAACCGCCACAGCCGGAACTGAACTGTTTAAAACTAGAAAAAAAGGCCTGAACGGGGATTGTGGAGTAGGACAAGCAGACAAAAAAGGAAATAGGTCAAAAAAGAAGAAGAGTGAAAAGGGAAGCACATTTCTGGATCACATCTACCTGGAGGCAATCAGAAAGCATAAAAAATACCAAAATACATACCCATCTAAGTATTAAGGTCACAGATAATCCCTGAATAGGCCCTAAAAGCAGAAGCAGATGACCATATCTGCACATGTCCAGAAACGAGATAAAGTAACTGAGGAAACTGAGCTGGAAGTAGACCTACACTCCATACTGGAAGATGGGCAGGCTTTGGAAATGCCTGAGAAGGAATTCAGAAAAATGATTATAAAATGTATCAAAACACTATATATAATGGAGTTGAGAAAAATAAGGAAGAAGTTAGGAAAGCTCTAGAGGAACAATCAAATAAGATAGATACAGTATTGGAAACAATTCAAAACCTACAGAAAGAGGTCCAAATGATTAATATTAGAATATCAGAAATGGACAATACACTGAAAGGGCAAAGGAGTAGAATTCAAGAGATAGAAGCCAGAACCAGTGAGCTAGAAGATAAATTTCTCAACACTACTAAGATAGAAGAGCAAACACAAAAAAGGATAAAAAAATCTGAAGAAGGCCTAAGATTCATGTAGGACAACATGAAGGGAATAACATAAGAATTATTGGCATTCCAGAACAGGAAGAATCAAACAAGTCCACAGAGGAGATAGTTGAAGAGCTTCTGGAAGAAAATTTTCCTAACATCCTGAAAAGTGAAAAGATAAGCATTCAAGAAGTTCAACGAACACCAGGATGGTTAGACTCTAAATGACTATCACCAAGACATATAATAATCAAGCTCTCCAAAATCAAAGATAAGGACAGGATCTTGAAAGCAGCTAGGGAAAAGACAAATATACAAAGGCAAGCAAATCAGATTAAGCTCAGATTTTTCAACAGAAAGACGCAGGCAAGAAGGCAATGGGGAGGCATATATAAAACCCTGAAAGAAAAAAACTGCCACCCATGAATCCTCTACCCAGCAAAGCTGTCAATCAAATACGATGGTGTTATCAAAACATTCCAGGATATGCAGAAGCTAAGGGATTTTGCCAAAGTCAACCCTGCTATGAAAAGCATCCTAAAGTAAGTTCTGTGGACTGAGAACCAGCAAGAACACATAACAACTACAGAATGACGTACATGGCAGCATCAACCTGAATTCAGTCGACAAATGAAAGAG
>NW_006408660.1:8321683-8349953 GCF_000296735.1 Chrysochloris asiatica
AAGAGGGAGCTTAGTTAAGAGTGTGGGGGGAAAGAAAGAGTCCCCACTGAATAGTTATCATCTTGTCTAGATGGGTCTGGGGAAAGGAGATGGGGTTAAGATTTGTAAGATTCAATAGTGAATAACTGTTATCATGACTAATCACGGCTGTTACAATTGTAAAGGTGGAAGTTTTGTAACAAAAAAAAGGGGAGTGGTTAATCTTACAGTCCAGAAATAGAGGACCCTAGGACCATCAAGAGGGGAACACACAAATAGAATGTGGGACCTTATCCAGAGAAGCAGCAGTGCCAGAGATGGAGGCAGAGACGGGGGCATGGAGAGGGGTTGCAGCTGAGGACTCTAGATTCATCAACCAAGAAGAGAAGGACTAAGAACTGGTGGCCAGAGGCAGACTTGCAGAATGTGCCCTTTGGAGATGTAATTTATTATATATGCCTGAGTGGGGGAAAAAACAAAAAACAAAACCCATGCTTACATCATGATCAAATAGGAAGGCAAAAATTCAAGACCAAGCACAGTGGGTTTTTTTTTTTAAAAGATTATATAGCACTCAGAGGGTAGGCCCATGCCTTGTTAGATGGGCTGTCAGAGAGCTGTGCCTGGGCCGTGGCACAAAGGTACTTCCACCTGTGAGGGAGAATGTGGGTTAAGCTTAAGTGAGAACAAGGTTAGGGAGTTAGAGTTACATTTAGGTTAGGGTTAGGTTTGTGTCAGTTTAAGGGGCAACAAGAAACTCAGTCATCAAGATGAATCATATTGTAATTGAGCTTACATATAAGATAAATAGTATATGATACTGCACGCATTTTTAAATAAAACTTAATGGAACAATATATAATCTCAAAATTCATTTCAAGCCTCTGAGGATTGTTTTAGAAGAAAGCAATGTTTAAAAGTGTTAAAAGGAGAAATTATATTCATGATTATATATCTAGCTGAGTTTTCCCATTTGAGGATCCACACTGTCCCTCTGGGCTTTGCATCATGTGCAAAATACTTGAAAGAACAGCTCTAATCATCTCGCTCATAGAATTATTTACTTGCAAAGTATTCAACTTCATTTAAAACTTAATTCTCTTTTAAAGCAAATGTCAAGAATTCAAACTAAATGTTGCCAAGGCAACTTTTATCCATTTTTTATGCCATAACATCATGTTTCAGGAAGTTTTGTCTGAAGTTGTCTTGTGGGGGGGTATCCAAGTAACACATATACTATTATTTACTAAAACATGTTTAAAATAAAAAATTTTTAAAAACAACTTAATGGAACAAAACCCTGAACTAAATATCAGAATCTTGTAAGAAAGGATCAGCATTACCGATTGTTTTGCCCCAACTGCCATTGTCACTTAGGACAGCAATGATAGGGAGCCTGTCTTCACTTAAGATGTTGACATTTTGTTCACCATGGATTTTTGCATTGATTTTTATTTTTTAATATATTACGGTCAGTAGTTCAAAACTACCAGCGGTTCTGCAGGAGAAAGATGAGGCTTTCTGCGCCTGTAAAGATTTGCAGCCTCAGAAACCCTGTAAAAGGGTCGCTATGAGTTGGAACCAACTCCACGGCACACAACCACCACCAATCAATACATTAAAATCCTATTTATCTTGTTTACTGAGTTTTTTGGTACCCTCTCCCTCAACTTTTTGCACCCAAGGAGATCACCTGAGTCTCCTCGCCCTAATGTTGGCTCTAGTTTGATCCTTTTCTGTCTTGATACTATTGAAAAGGAGACCCCTTTGCAAACAACTCTTATTAATTTCAGTATAACAACTTGTCTTACGCCAAAGCACACATTCAAAATATCCCATAAATAAGAAGTCTCAAGCAAAGGCCCAATCCTCAATCTCCTCAGCAACATCCTAAGGAACAAGTTTAAATTTCACGTCATGTTCAAACACATCCACAGCCCTAAAGAGAGAAGGAGGCAGCAGAGGCAAGACACTTTCATCTGCTGTATGTAGGGCTGTCCAGCCCTTCTATGCTGTTACTTTAATTTTCATGTGTTGAGCTTTTTGGGTGTTTTCTTTAGAACTTTGCATTGTGAATGGAGTGAAGGTTTACAGAGCAGATCATTAGTTTTACATTCAAGAAATCATACTCTTTGCTTCATTACAATGGTTGCAACTTCCTCCATATACCAAGAGTTATCAGTATTTACCTCTATTCACCTAAACAATGCATTACTCCCTGTGTCTCCTACTACTTTCATCTTCTAACCTCCCTCTTGTATTCTACCTGCCCTGTCACCCATGTTAACATGTGTCTACCCTCTAGACCGTGAGTGATTTTCCCTGCCACCTCTTTCCCCCCACCATAACCCTTATAGATTGTTTCTTTTATCAAGAAAAACGGTTCTGAACAAACAAGATGGCGGATCGGGTGGAAGTGCAGTAAGAAGCCGTCAGCAACCACACAGAATACAGGACCAAGCAGACTCAGCGGATGGTCCCAGAACTCTGAACCACATATAAAGGAATATTTAGAAGGCTGGAAGACTTACAGCTAGGGGAAGTTGTAGCAGAAGCAAGAAATCCATTGCTTTCAAATTCAAGACGCTCAGCTGCTCCAGGGGCCGCCATCTTTGGTGAGACCAAGCAGGGGAAGGATCAGAGCAGCCTCAGAACGCTTGACAGAACCACGGAGATAAAGTTGTGGACATTCTTTACTTTTGGTATCTGTTCATTGGTCCCTTGCTGTCTGCGCACCTCCATTCTGGTGACTGAATATAGGGGTGCCTGAGCTAGTAGGCACCCAAGCCCCACCCTTGGAGGGTTCTACTACGCATGTGCACAGATCTCCTCGAAATTTAAAGAGACAGTTTCCACTTAAAACCAAATGGCCACACCTGGGACCATCAACGGAGAAGCGTGGAGACCCAGAGAAGCAGTGAGGCCTGAGAGGGAGACAGAAAGGATGACGTGAAGAGATGGAGTGCCTGAGGAGTTGAGACCCAGAGAGGGAAAGGGGCTGTGTGCTGAGGACAGTGGGGAGGGGGGGGCATGCAAGGTATACCTTTTTGCTGGGGATTGATGCATCGACGGGATGGTAACTAAGGCAATGAAACGAAGTACGATAGAATGAATGTAAAACTGATGTTTCCCCATGTAAAATATCACTCAATACACAATAAAACATTTATTTAAAAAAAAACCAAATGGCCACAGCCGGCCCTGAACTGTTTATAACTAGAAGAAAGGCCTGAATGGGAATTGTGGAGCAGGACAGGCAGACAAAAAAGGAAATAGGCCAAAAGTTAAATCCTGAGTTACGTCAAAACAACTAACAGTGGCATCTTGAAATTTCTCAACAAGAAGAGTAAAAAGGGAAGCCCATTTCCTGATCACATCTACCTGGAGGCAATCAGAAAGCATTAAAAATACCAAAATACATACCCATCTAAATATTAAGGCCACAGATAACCCCTGAATATGTCCAAAAAACAGAAGCATATGACCATATCAGTACATGTCCAGAAATGAGATAAAGTGACTGAGGCAAATGAGCTGGAAGTAGACCTACACTCCATAATAGAAAAGATGGGCAGGCTTTGGAAATGCCTGAGAAGGAATTCAGAAAAATGATTATAAAATGTATCAAAACGCTACTCAGCTCCTTCTCCCAGCATGTCCTCAATCCCTTTCTCTAACCTTTCCTCTGAGGTTCAGGCTTCCAGGGTTTTCATCTGGGTCTGTTTCCTTTGGTCTCTCATATCTTTGTTGTCGAGGGTCCATGTAGTATGTCTGCCTAGTCTGCCATGTTGATGAAAGTTTCCATAGTTTTATTTTTAAGTGAAGTCTGAGGGTAAGAAAATTATAATCCCCAAAAGTGTCGAAAAATCTAAGAAAATAGAGAAGAATTCACCTTTCAAAAAAAGACCACCCCTCCCCAACATGGGACACACTGTCTTCTGCCTTTGTTACATTTTATGTGTAAAGTTTTATTTATTTCCCTTCCATTGTAAAATTTTTTTCTATGTTGATCTATTTATCTGTATATGGAAAGTTTGGGAGCATCTAGAATTGAGACAGAATATCTGTTTTACCTACTAAAATTGATGAAAAAAAATTTAAAGTATTTTTCACTTCTCCACCACTTGTCTGTCAGTTTGTCTTACTGTAGTGGCTTGTATGTTGGTGTCATGCTGGACAATATGCCACAGTATTTTAAATACTAACAGGGTTACCCATGGTGGACAGATTTCAGCATAGCTTCCAGACTAAGACAGACTAAGAAGAAGGAGAGACAGACTACTTCTGACTGTTTACCCACTGAAAACCTTATGATTAGCAGTGGAACACTGTCAGAAAGCACAGGAATATTGAATAATGAAACATTGTAAATAGCACCACAGTATTGTCAGTTATAGTGCTGGAAAATGAGCCCATCTTGTTGGAAGACACTCAAAATATGACTAGGAAGAGCTACATCCTCAAAGTCATCTGTGATGACAAGAATTAAGTAAAGCTTAGGGGACCTTCATTTGCTGATGGAGCACACTCAAAATGAAAGAAATGGCTGTAAATACCCATTAATAGTTGGAATATTAAATGTATGAAGTATGAATCTAGGAAAATTAGAAATTGTAAAAATGAAATGGAACACATAAAGATGGACATCATTAGTGGGCTGAACTGACTGGTATTAGCCAGTTTGAATCTGACAATCATATGGATTACTATGCCAGGAATAACAAATTAAAGAAGAATGGAGTTGCATTCATCATCAGAAAGAACATTTCAAGATCTGTCTTTATGTATAGGCTGTCTGTAATAAAATCCTCAAGCCTACAAGGAAGACCTGGTAGCGTAGTGGTTATGAATCGGATTGCGAACCACAAGGTCAGCAGTTCGAAACTACCAGCTGTTCTGTGGGAGAAAGATGAGGTTTTCTGCTCCTGTTAAGATTTACAGCCTCGGAAACCCTGTACAGGGTCGCTATGAGTCAGAACTGACTCCACCACAGCACATAACAACAAGGAAGTCCAATTAACATCACTGTTATTCAAATTCACACACCAACCACTAAAGCCAGTGATGATGAAATTGAAGAATTCTACCAGCTTCTTCAGAGTCCTGGTACAGTGCTGTGGACTAATGTGTCAGACTGCAAAGTCATTTGAACTGCAAAGTCGATGGTTCAAGCTCACAAGCTGCTCCTTGGAAACCCTATACTGGGTTGCTATGGGCCAGAATCGACTTGATGGCACTTAACAGCAATAACAACCAGCTTCTTCTGTCTGAAATGGATCAAACATGCAATAAAGATGTATTGATAATTATTGGTGATTGGAATGCAAAGATTAGAAACAAAAAGGAAGGCAGCATCAGTAATTGGAAAATATGGCCTTGGTGACAGAAACAATGAAGGTGAACGCATGACAGAATTTTGCAAAACCAATGACTTATTCATTACAAGCACCTCTTTTAAAACAACATAAAAGACCTCAGCAGATGGCATATACAGAAATCAAGTTGATTATATCTGTGGGAAGAGATGGTGGAAAAGCTCCATATCATCAGCCAAAACAAGGCCAGGGGCAGACTGTGGAATAGACCATCAATTGTTAATACGCAAGGCTGAAGCTGAAAAAAACTAAAACATTTCATGAGAGCCAAAATATGAGCTTGAACGTATCCCACTGGAATTTATAGATCATCTTAAGAACAGATTTGATTGATTAGACACATACCTAAGATACATAAGCAGTTTTGGAATTGTATAATGAGCAAAAGCTGGAAGAGTACTAAGATGCCCAATGGTAAAAGCCTAGATTTGCTACAAAAGGCCGGAAGTGTGGATGGTGTGAAGCTATCTGCTTGTCTGCAGCAATGCACTGAACACCTTCATACATGCAGCATTTCCTCACACTCTGGATTTTCTACCTGACTTCAAAGTTGCTGTGGAAATGAGGAACTCTGGTTGACTGTTCAGACAGACACATGTGTCCAACACACAATGCCAATCTCACTCTGTGGGGCGGCAGTTCTGAGTCTATCTGCTCTGGCATAGATCACTTTGCTGTTTTTGTGCTATTGATGACCCAATAAAATATCAATTCCAGAGCAATTTGTTGTAGACAGAACCCTGATATGATTTCAACTAGCATCTGTTAAAAAAACAGGTTTGATATACTAGTTCACTTTTTCTAAATGCATAGTCATTAAAACATTGTTTACTGTTTCCACTGGCTCACGTCACCCTGCCTTGTCAGTGTGCCCATGAAGCCTGAGTTATCTTTCAAAAACGCAAGTCAGCCCCTGTCATTGCCCTGCTGCGACCGCCCCTGGTTCAATAGTGCCTTCACCCTGTGCCAGGTTCCTTGACCCTGCCTGTATTTATCCTTTAAGAGCACAGCCAGGTGCTACTCTAAGCCCTTTACAAATAAATACCAGCTCACCTGTTGCTCCTAACAAGCTAGAAGGAAGGTACTATTATAATCATCGTTTTACCAAAAGGCAAACTGGGTGGCAATCAGGTAGGAAGAAACAAGCCGGAGAGAACAAACAAGATGATGGATTGGGTGGAAATGCAGTAAGGAGCTCCATCAATAACAACACAGAATGCAGGACCAAGCAGTCTCAAGGGATGGTCCCAGAATTCTGAACCACATATAAAGGAATATTTATAAGGTTGGAAGGCTTACAGCTAGGGGAATTTGTAGCAGAAGCAAGAAATCCATTGCTTTCTAATTCAAGATGCTCAGCTACTCCAGGAGCCGCCATCTTGGGTGAGATCAAGCAGGGGAAGGATCAGAGCAGCCACAGACACCTGAAAGAACTATGGAGATACAGGTGTGTAAGTTCTTTTCTTTTGGTATCTGTTCATTGGTCTCTTGCTGTCTGTACACCTCCATTATGGTGACAATAGGGGTGTCTAAGCTAGTGGACACCCAAGCCCCAACCTTGGAGGGTTCTACTATGCATGTGCACAGATCTCCTCGAAATTTAAAGAGACAGTTTCCTCTTAAAATCAAATGGCCACAGCTGGCCCTGAACTGTTTATAAGTAGAAAAAAAGGCCTGAATGGGGATTGTGGAGCGGGACAAGCAGACTAAAAAAGAAATAGGCTGAAAATTAAATCCTAAGTTACGTCACAACAACCAACAGTGACATCTTGAAATTTCTCAAGAAGAGTGAAAAGGGAAGCCCATTTCGTGATACATCTACCTGGAGGCAATCAGAAAGCATAAAAAATACCAAAATACATATCCATAAGCATTAAGGCCACAGGTAATTCTTGAATATACCCAAAAAACAGAAGCAGATGATCATATCTGCACATGTCCAGAAACAAGATAAAGTGACTGAGGTAAATGAGCTGGAAGTAGACCTACACTCCATCCTGGAAGATGGGCAGGCTTTGGAAATGCCTGAGAAGGAATTCAGAAAAATGATTATAAAATGTATCAAAACACTATACAACGGAGTTGAGAAAAATAAGGAAGAAGTTAGGAAAGCTCTAGAGGAACAATCAAATAAGATAGATACAGCATTGGAAATAATTCAAAACCTACAGAAAGAGGTCCAAATGATTAATATTAGAATATCAGAAGTGGACAATACACTGAAAGGGCAAAGAAGCAGAATTCAAGAGATAGAAGCCAGAACTAGTGAGCTAGAAGATGAATCTCTCAACACCACTAATATAGAAGAGCAAACACAAAAAAGGATTTAAAAAAATCTGAAGAAGGCCTAAGATTCTTGTTGGACAACACGAAGAGGAATAACTTAAGAATTATTGGCATTCAGGAACAGGAACAGTTGAAGAGCTTCTGGAAGAAAACTTTCCTAACATCCTGAAAAGTGAAAAGATACGCATTCAAGAAGCTCAACGAACCCCAGGATGGATAGACCCTAAAAGGCAATCACCAAGACATAATAATCAAGCTCTCCAAAATCAAAGATAAGGACAGGATCTTGAAAGCAGAGGGGGAGTGGCTGAGAACTCTAGATTCATGGACTAAGAAGAGAGGGACCAAGAGCTGGTAGCCAGGAACCAGACTTGCAGAATGTGCCCTTTGGAGATGTAAATTATTATATATGCCTGAGTGGTATGTGTGTGTGTGTGTGTGTTTGTTTTTTTGTTTTAAAAAAGCTAAAGTGGATAGAGAGAAATACTGTTAACTGATGGTACATGGAGGGGATTATAGTCATTGTAATGAAACAACGTGTATGGTTTGTTGAATGTAAAATTGATGACATGCCCTGTAAACTTTCACTCAATCCACAATAAAAATCTTAAATAAATAAATAAACAAACAAACAAACAAACAAACAAACAAACAAACCTGCATGGCTGAAAACAACAGAAAAACAAAAACAAAAAAAGAAACAAGCCAAAGTGGGAGCTCCCACCTCTGCTTGAGGCCTGGGCTCAGAGCCTCGGGACCCCAGATCCCTATGTCTTATTTCTGGCTATGATAGGCTCCCAGACCAACCATGCACAAGCAGTACTCTCCACCTAGCAGGCCCCAGCCTGGTCTCCCTCAATACCTTATTCAGGGGTTGCCTCCGTGAGCCCGCCCTCACCTCTTCAACATCCCTCTCCTCAACTGCTAACTCACTGATTCCACCTGACCCTTTAGCACTTCCCCATGGGAGAAATGTGGAGAACAAGATGGCTGAAACACACTGGAGCACAGAAGGAACAGTCTGGAACATGGAAAGATGCCTCAGAGCATGGAAACACCATGCCGGAGCTAGCCAAGAGCAGAGAACCATTGCTTTCTAGCCCAGGGTGTATAGGCTACTTGGATGTCGCCATGTGGTTGGAAGGGAGAATGGAGTCCAGAGAGGACTGAAGAGAATTTAGGGGTGCTGGCTGCAATGGGCCTGAGGGTCCACGTAGTGGGGGTAAGGTGGAGGGCACCCTGAAAAAGCCACCAGTCTTCCCATAAGAACATCACAGCCCCTGGGAACAGCGTCTGTGGAGCACATGTGCTATACCTGGGATTCTTCAGGGGGAGGCTTTCTTTTCCCTGCCACCCCTCCTCTTGGCTTTGTCCAGGGGCCAAGCCTCAGTCCCTGCATCTGTAAACCAGACCTTATCTATGTACCACCACCATGAATGTGTTATATTCATGTGCTTCTGATTGGTGGCTAAGGATTGAAAGCCACTGGCTGGCTGTGCCTGGGTCCTTATCTCAGAGCTTGCGGTTGTTTGGTCAGCCCAGGGTAGAAGCTGTCCGCCCTGTGGTAAGCTGGCTGAACCAGCTTTCAGGGTATCCAACAAGGATGGGTTGCCCAGTCAGCCCCACAGCCAGAGGGCACCACTCCAACTGAACAGAATACCAGGTAACTTCTTGATGTTCAGCAGAGGTGTCAGTGAGAACAGCCCCCTCAGCCCCTGGCCGGGATATGGGAACCCCAAGGAAAGTTCAGCTCTCCGAGGTGAATTCAAGTTTTATTGCCACACACAGAGGCGCTCCTGCACCTTCTTGGCCTGCTTGGCCCAGGTGAGAAGCCAGGTCAGAGAAGCAAGCAGGCAGGCCAGGCCTGGTGGGACGAGGCAGTCAGCACCATCTGGCTCTGTGAGGGATACTGGGGGAGGGCAGTATTGGGTGCTGGGGTGCACTCATCCCAGGTTTCCCTGAGTGGTGCCCAGCCCCAGGCTTAGAGGCTGGTCAATCCTTTGGAGGAGGGCTTTACCCCCAGGTGACCCTTCCCAGGGTTCACAGCCAGGCGGGAGGTAGGAGCCTGCCAGGCCAGGCGCCCCCTGATGGGCCTAGGGCATTAGAGCTGGGCAGCACACAGGCCCACCCACAGCGCAGACTTAGCAGTCCAGGCCGATGGCCACGAGCAGGTCCTCCAGGGCCCGCAGCCGCTGCTGCGCCTCCTCAATGGCACTGTAGGTCTGCACTGTGCTGGCCACGTGGAAACGGATGTCGTCCACCAGGGGGATGGAGTCTGTCTCCTGCCGGGCTGCCACGGCTGCAGCCTCCTCTTTCACAGCCTGCGCAAAGTCCTCCCGCTCCACCAGCTACGGGACAGATGGGCTCAGGGTGTGCGAGGCCCCCCCACCCTCACCATCACCACCCTCCTGGGCCGCTGGCTCACCTTCTCGATGACCTTGGCCATGTACTCAGTGCACTGATCCTCAAGCCTGGCCAGGTGGAACAGCTTGGCCACACGCCACACGCCCACCACACTGTCCTCATCCAACAGCTGGGCCAGGCTGCGGCCACACAGCCGCTTCAGGCCCGGCAGCAGGTACATGTCAGCAACACACAGCACGTCATAGGCCGCCTCAGGAGGCAGCTGCAGGGGAAAGAGAAGGTGAGTGGGTATCCTCTGAAGGCCGGCCATGAGGTAGGGACCTGCTGGGGGAAGGCCTCCCCACTCATGTGCCTGTGCCCTGCCATCTTCCCACAGGACCCACCACCACAGAGGCAGAGTAGATGGGGGGCTCCCCAGGAGCCCGAGGTCCAGTCAGGATCCCTGGGGTGGGCGGGCAAGGGAAAGAGGCTGAGCTCTGAAATCACACAGACCCGGGTCCCAGTCCTGGCTCAGACACTTTCTAGCTGAGTGACCTTGGACAAGACACTTAGCATCTCCACGTCTATTTTCTCATCTGTGAGGTGCAGTTAACCATGCCCGCCTCAAAAGGCTGTGAGGAAAAGGAAACAGAAAGTGCTATTCAAAACCAAGACAGGACCCTGCCAAGGGTGAGGGTGGAGGTGACTATGGAGCCTACCCGATTCTGCTCAGAGACTGAGGGGCTTTACAGACACAGCTACAGTGGGACACTGCGTCAGGAAAAGCTCTGGATGGCTGTGGAGAGCAGCGGGGGGTGGCAGGACTGAGGTCATGGTATTGAAGGCTCATGCGCACCGTGTACACCGCACCAAGCACTTGACTTGGGGGGAGTGCATCTGATCTGCACAAGACCTTACAAGGGAGGGACTGCTGCCACCCCCACTCTCTAGAGGGGGAAACAGAGGTAGAAAGCAGTTCCGTAGCTTGTCAAGAACCACTCAGCTGGTGAGGCGCTATTGTGGGAGTCGAGCCAGGTTTGGAACCACAGCCACGTTGCTTTGTTTGGAACAAAGCAGGACACTCATTGCTTTTCCCAGGGTCCCTTGGGCAGCAAAGCTCCTTCAAGAGGGAGTCAGGCAAAGGCAGGTCCCAGGCGGCAGTGGTCAGAGAGCTCAGTGAAGGTGCCAGGAACTGAAGCCCTGTCTTGCCTTATGGAGGTGCAGCAGGTGTGGTTGCCCAACCAGAGACACCTTTCTTCCGACTAGAACGTGAGCAGAGGTGTGTACGACCCGTGTCCTACATGTGAGAGGAACCTGTGCATACTCTTCCTCTGCCTCCTCCAGCCACTGCCTGAGGCCAGGTCTCCAGATACAGAGGAGGACATGCCCAAAGCCACAGCCTCCATGTCCTCTTGTAAGTAAAGTTTCATTGGAACACATACCTATTCATTTCTGTGCTGTTTCTGGCTGCTTTTAACAACGAAATTGTGACAGAGTCCATATGGCCTCAAAGCCTCAAATACTGTCAATTGAAGCTTTATAGAAAGTTTGCTGTCCTCTGTCCCAAGACATAGCAGGACACTGATGGAGAAAACAGCTAGGTCCTCAGAAAATCAGCTGCCCTGTGGCACTCACCCCAAGACAAGGAGGAATAGCAAACTTCTCTCTTCTTTAAGTTGCTATATATTAAGATTTATTACTTAGCCTTCATACACACACACATATATCCTGGCAGAGCAAACCTCCAAACTACGGGTGCTGTCCATGTGGCCCTGCATGAGTGATGTTTTGGGCAGCTGAAGAAAGATGGGGTAACAGAAAAAGAACTGAGAGACCCCAGGGGTCCACAGCTGCCACTGTCTACTGCTGTGGGATAGGACCTGAAGCTTGCCAGTATTACAGTTCAGAGGTACTGCTCCCACCTGCCTTCCAGCTGGAGGACATGGAAACAGCAGGTAGCTGAGTGGGGAATACATCCAGGTCAAGTGCTAAAGCCGTGAACTCTGGAACCTGCCAAGGCTCCCTTTCCCTCAGAGAAAAATCAAAACCTCACCACAGAACCAACCAGGAGCAACTCTCAGACCCAAACAGGCCTTGGCACTACCATGAAACCCCATGTTTACCAAGCCCTGCACACACCCGTACCCCTGCCCCCCAGCCCGCACCTCAGTGTGGTCACTGTATATGTAGTAGAGCACATGGGTGAAGATGTCGGGGGTGATGTCATGCAGTGTGATGGCCGGCAGGCCCCCCGAAGCCTCAGGCTCCTCCTTCTCTCGGAAGTGATCATCCAGCAGAGCCCGGAAATAGTCGCTGCGGCCACAGAAGAAGGCCTGGGGGAGGCCACGCTCAGAAAGGGCCAGGACCAGGGTCAATGCCTGTCCCCTGGGGAATGGCCCAGGGCTTAGGGCTGAGGTAGAGGCAGAGGGGTAGGCTGAGCACCTTGTGGCAGAGGAAGCTGCAATCGGCCACATGGAAGCAGATGTCGGGGCAACTGTTGAAGCCATCCGGGTAGGGGAAGGGCAGTTGCCCAAGATCACCCTGGAGAGACAGGAAGAGGAGTCCCCATCAGAGAAGGTAGCTGCGGCAACAGTGGCCAGTCTCAAAAAAGGGAAGTGACCTGAGCAAGGTCACAATAGGAAACTGAACCCAACCGCATGGGGCTTGCCTAACACGTTCATCCCAGAGGCCCTGTCCCTGCGACCACAGGGCCAGTCACACTCAGTCCCACTCACGTGGAGCTCAGGGGGCAGGGCGCAGTTGGCCAGGAGCGCCAGGTCCTCCTGCAGGCGGGAGTCAGTGGGCAGTGGCTCAATGGTCAGGACCTTCACACAAGTGCCTGGCTTAGAGGCCACTGCAGAGGGGAGCATGCAGGGTCAATGGCCAGGCTACAGTGGTCGTTCCCCGCCCAGCCTGTACCCTATACCCTGACGCACCAAACTCGAACACCTTCTCACACTTGGCCTCAAGGTTGCTGAGCAGGTCCCACAGCTGGCACTGCTTGGCCAGGCGCTCACAGTCACTGACGTGTTCCACACCAACATCCAGGCGTCCTGGGGAGCAGAGGTGGGGTGGTCAGGACCTGAGCGGCCCTCAGCCTAGTGGAAGGGGTTTGGGGGCTACAGAGCAGGGACTCCAGGAATGATAGCTGCTCTGGTTTCCTGTCAAGAAGAGCCACAGATGTAAAAAGCTGAATTAGCACAAGCTGTTTGTTATATTTAAGATGACAAAACAAAAAAGGAATAGCTGCTGTTCATGTACAACCAGACACCTCATGGGATTTGTTCCTTGGTGTGGAAGGTGTGGAAGTTGAAGACCATGGTTTCATGGGGCACCCCAGTTAATTGACCTAATGTGTTTAGTGCTCTGTTCTAGCTCCCAGTTCCTTGCAGAGTGCCTAGGGTCTTAAAAGCTTGCCAAGGGCCATCAAAGGCCCAACACTTCATCTCTATTCACCCGGAGCAACAGAGGAAGAAGGAAAGGCAGGAATCAGATATGGACACAATGTGTATACCTAATGACCTCCATGAACAACTGCCTCCTTTATCATGAGACCAAAAGAACTGGATAGTGCCCAGCTACAATTACAGATCATTTTCATCAATTCGATCAAGGAATCCTGGTCATTTCAAAGTCTCAGGAACTCTAGACTTTCTGGAATCAAGGAGAGTATAAATGAACCTTTGAAACTACTGTCCGGAGATCATCTTTAAACCTTAAACCAAAAATACCCCCTGAAGTCTTCTTAAAATCCAACAATCGTTTAGCTTAACGAGTAAAAAAGGCCTGCCTTGAGCACTGAGCTCATTTTAAGATGATCTAGGGGATCAAAGTGACAGCAACAACTCCAGAGATGAGAGAGGAAAGTTAGGGGCAGTGAGTTTACGGACACAGGGAAGGCATAACTCAGAAGAGAGAGTGAGAATGGGCACACCCACAAAGAATGTAATCCATGCCACTTAATTATACATGCACAAACTGTTGAATTGGTAGATGTCTTGCACTGTGTATTCTCAATCACAAGAAAATAAATAAAAAGTAATTAGAAGAAAAAGAAGAGTCGCAGACTAAACTCTACAGGCCTAAGAGCTGATGAGAAGGCTGTTTGTGGGTGGGAGTTCTTTCTGAGTAGACTTGATACATCAGCCTGCTGCCTCCTAGCTTGAACAGGAGGTGACTGGAGCCTAGTACTGCCTCTTCACCACCAAGGTTATCCCTGGATCAGCTGTTGGCCAGCAATGCAGCTTTTATCACCCACCCACCCTGGGCCCAGGGAGTCACCTGTGTACAAGTACTGCAGCAGGGCCCCAAAGGCCACAGGGTTGATCTGTGGGCAGAGAAGACAGTGGAGTGGAAGTCAGAGGCAGCCACAAAGCATGAGACCTCCACCCATCCCTGGTAAGCCAGCCTACCCGCAGCCCCTGGAGGGACGCACCAGTGGGTGCCTAAGGACCACGACGCTTTTGCCCTTCCATTTGGTGTCCAGCATGTTGGCAAAATAGGTGCTGCGCGCCCCCAGGACACAGCGGTGTGCCCTGAATGGCTTCCCATGCACAACAAACACCACGTCACTGTGGCTGCCCTGCTCTAAAAGCCTGGAGAGAGACAGGAACGGGGGATGCTTCTGCAGACCTCCTGCCTCCCCAGTACACCCCAGGACAAAGGTGGCTGCATGGGGCCCCACGTGGGCCCCACCCAGCACCGACCCATGGCACTAAGCATGCCCACTCCTGCCTCACCGCTGTAGGAAGTCATCATAGTAGTCCCGTCTCCTGCAGGAAGCAGTGACCTGCTTGTAGTCTCGAAGCGCTCGTCGGATGGCATCACTTAGCGCCCCATAGAGGCAACGTTCTCCATCAAAGGTGTTGGCCTCACAGCGGGCTCCTGGGAGATGTGGGAGGTGGGGGGTGGAAGGTGGGCAGCAGAGCTCCCAGTCAGTAGGGCATCAGCTGCACGCTGAGGCTGGCAAAAGGCCTATGCAAGCCTGAGGAAAATCCGAACCCCCAGGCCCTCTTCCCCACCTCCAGTCACTCACATGGGGTCCATAAGTCCTGGAAATCTCTTCCCAAAATAACCTGGGCCCATTCTGACCCCAGCATCCTCCCTGCCAGGGCACAGGAATGCACTCAAATCCAAGTCCAATTCATTTATAACCATACCAAACCCAGAGCAGGCTCTGTCCTAGGCCCTGGGAACAACATGGGGCCCCACTCTCACCAAGCTCACAGTCCAGAGGGGACGATCAACAAGCTAACAAATAGTGCCAGGTAGGTTGCACACCAGAGATCAAGAAAACCCACAGCAAGGGGTGGTGGTGGTGGGTCATGGAAGGTGGCTCTGTCAGTGGATGCAGACATGGAAACCAGGCAGAGGTCTGGGAAAGGGTGGCCCATGCAGAAGGAACAGCAAGTGGTAAGGCCACAAGGCAGAAACAGGCTTGAGTGTTGGTACAACAAAAAGAAGCCGTGTCTGTAGCAGCATGGCCGTGGGAGTGAGGAAGGAGGCAAGAGTTGGGAGGCAGATAGCAGATGGGCAACCTCAGAGGCACGATGAGGTGATGGCCTTACTCTACATGCAATGGGAAGCCACTGGAAAAACATAAGCAGATCTCATTGCATCCGGGCGGATGTAATAGTAACTTGGCCAGGGTGGCAGCAGTGGAGATCGGGAAGTAGACAGAGAGAAGAGAATAGGTTTTAAGAGTAGAGCTAGCTGTCCACTGTTCCCATGCAGTGATGCTACTAGGGGAACAACACTGGCAAACCCCACAGGATTCCCTGCAAGGTGACCCAGCTGCTTGGGCTCTGTCCTGGTATGTCTCGTCCCCGTGCCTAGAGGCACTAGCATCATTTCAGGCCCTGTGCCCAAGAAGCTGCTAATGATGGCCAATACTGATGACTCCTACACCTCAGCCAGGGGCTGTCACCCTGGGCAACTTCACCAAGACCACCTTTGATGTCTTCTCTAAGAGATACATCTAGCTCACGTCCGACCTCTAGAAAGAGACCAGGCTCACCCAGTTACCCTACCAGGAATTCATGTACATCTCATGAAAATCCACACCAGAGTCTCTGTGCTAAAGGACCCAGGCTTCAGCCGTGACAACCACAAAAGTGGTTTTTATACAAGAAAAATAAAATGATTTAAAAAAAAAAAAAAAACACACACACACACACACACAAAAACCTCAGAGCTTGCTAGAGGGTAGAACTTGCTGTATGGATTGGGGGTGGAGGGAGTGAAAGGAATCATGAGTCCAAAAATGTGTAGCCATGGCTTTGAACACATGTCGGAGCACGCACACAGGCACACACCCACTGACCCTGTCCCCTCCTCACCATTGTCCAGAAGGTAGAGTACCAGCTCCTCATGCCCACACAAACAGGCATAGTATCTGAGGGAAGGAAGGAGGATGGGAAGCAGTTGTCAGCATTGAAGGCTCCTCTCAGTCTGCCCTGACCACCCAGCCCACCCCATTTCCAGCACTCACAAGGGGGTGCTGTCCCACTTGTCTCGGACATTCACCTCCACATCACGCTGCTCCAGCAGGTACCTGAACAATGAGGTCAGAGCCTGGTCATGACTAGGTTCATGGTCTGGGAAAGGAGACCATGGAACAGGGAAGGGGTAAGCATCCCTATTGGCTAGGTGAGGGCAGTGAGATAAGCAGACTAGAGTAGGAAACGGACAGCAGACCAGAGGTCATCAGGGAAAGGGTACTGAGGGTTGGGGATGCATAGGACAGACACTGAGAACATTCATAGTGTGGAGTGTACTGAGGGGTAGAGCTAGGCTCCAGAGTGAAGAGGCTGAGACTTTGGCCTGAAAGAGTTGGAAGCAAAAGAAGGGAGTGATGGGGCAGTGGGATGGCTCGGGGAGACTGGAGGGATTAGGGCCAGAAAGGGCAATGGGGGGAGGGGCGTATAGGGAGACAGAGGAGAGCTTGAAGAGTAGGCAGACTAGAAGGGGCAAGTCATAGGACATGGTAGTTGAAGGGATTTCAGCACTTATGGTGGTAAATCCCACTCTAAGTACGGCAACTGGAGAAACAGTCTAAGGGATGGTGAGAATTTCATCTTGGACATGGGCAGCCTGGGGGTGATATCCAGTGCTGACTGGACCTCAGAGGGCTCCTGAATGCTTTCCGTTTGGGGCGTCATCAACTCTTAAGGGGCATCTGAAGTCAGGGAAGACGCTGGGAAAGTGAAGAAGGGTAGAAAGAACTAAGACCAGCCCTAGGGAGGTGATCAGGACCAAGGAATGAGGAAGGAGTGGTGCACGGAAGTGAAGCACCAAAGAGGAGATGCCCAGATAGGAATTGGGCACCCCGCTCCCCCGACCTTCGTCCAGTCAACAGGGACTGCGCTCTAAGCGCCAGATTTGCGTTAGCTGCCCGTTGGGATATCTTAACCTTTTTCAATTGAACGTCAATTTAGGACTCTATGTGTTAAATGCACCCAGAAAAGGAGCTACATGTGAAGTTCCATCCAGCTCTGTCCCAGGGGCCTGCTAGTCCAGAGATACGACCCCTCCTCTTCCATTAGCGTTCCGAGCAGCAGTCCCCTCCTCCAGGAAGCCTTCCGTACCTCACCACCCCATCTCCTTCCCGCCTATGTACACTCCCACGGCCCCTGGGCATCTCGTAGTATAATTGTTTCTGAGGCCCCAGAGCCAAGTAGCAGAGGTGTCCCCCGGGTCCAGAGCCTTCGAGAGCTGCGATAAAGGCTGAGGCGTCCACCCTTCTCTGAGGCCAGCAGTGGACCAAGACCAAGTAGCGGGGTCGCATGAGCCCTGTGGACACCCAGCCCGTCCCAAGCCCGCCAGACCCAGTACTGTGGGCCCCTCACCGCACTCGGCCAACATCCCCCTTCCTGCAACTCGCAAAGAGGTCGCTGGTATCCATGACGCGGAATCTCGTAACCGCGACGCGTCCCGGCGAATGTAAACATGCACGCCGGTCCAGCCCCCAAACACGCCCCGTCTGTACTCTGCAGCGGCGCCTGGCGCCTGGAGGACCAACAGCCTGGACCCTAAGTACCGGCCTCGCACTCACGAAGCCCCACAGCCTGGCCCCTTTGGGCAGGGGAACACCGCGACCCCGGGTCACTGCTAGTTTAGGTCCAACTCGGCCCTTAAATTAGCCCTCTGTGCCCGCAGTTTTGCCCATTTATACCGCCCTACTTCCCACTCCCCCATCCCCCTAGTTTAAGGAGCTCTGGAAGCGTAGTGATTATGAGTTGGGCTGCTAATCTCAAGGTCAGCAGTTCAAAACTACCAGTTACTCTGCTCCCGTAAAGATTTACAGCCTCGGAAACCCTATCCAGGGTCGCAGACTCCACAGTATACACCTCCCACCCCCTACTTAGGACTCGGTCCTCCCCTTTTGGCTATCGTCCTGGGTCACATCCACTTCCTCTAGAACCACTCACCCCATCACAGACATTCCCCACCATCTCAGAAAGAAAGAGGCAGGAGGCAGGGAGGGCTCAGTGTAGTCTCCCAGATGGTTTAATGGGAGTCCCAGTGAGCAGGACGCACTGATCACCGGCACCCCGTGCTTGAAGCCGGTAGGGGGCGGGGCGCGAGGCAGTGGCCATGGAGCCAGGATTCAGCAGGGGACAGGAAGGCAGGGTCCTGTCCTCAGGCGAGCTGCCCTGACCAGGCCAGTGTCTGAGGCCCAGGCTCATATTCTCAGGGAACCGGGGTGGGAATGGGTAGGGGGACTGTGCGTAGACTGTTTTCAAAAGTTGATGGGCAGCGGAGAGAAGCCCCGGAGTTGAGGGCCAGACTGCAGGGTGGGCAACCAGGGTAGACCTCAAGGGGCAGGAGAGGCTCGAGGTCACTGCGGGGCTGCCCTTTCATTCCTGACACCAGCTGTGGGACAGGGCAGGTGCGAAGGGGCAGCTTGGTGCTGGGGTCAGGCTCAGGTCCGAGGCTTCGGCCCACTTTCCGCATTCGGGCCTGGGCGCCTCACAGGTGCGTGTCTTCCTCAAACACGTCTGAGTCCTCGGGGTCCCGCTTGCCCCCCATGAGCGTGCTCCAGCCCCCTGGGCCGTTGACGGCCCCGCCGCCGTTCAGGCTGGGCTGCTTCTCCTGCATCTCCGACTGGCTGTCGCTGGCCACGTCCAGCGTGGGATTGTCGTGGCAGCCGTTCTCAACGAAGCGCAGCTCCTCGCCATGCGACTGCGGGCAGAGGGGAGAGGGTTGCTGGCCCAGGGAGCTGGCAGGGCAGCCCTCTTGTCCCAGCCTCCCCAGGCCCAGGTGCCCATGGCCCAACTCCGCCCAAAATAAGTACATCCAAACCACGCCTTTACCCCTGCTCTACCATTTCCTAGCATGTGACCTTGAACGAGTCATTTAATTTTTTTCCCCTAGTCGATAAACCATACACAGCAATCCCCAACAGAGCCTCAACAGGCGGCAGTCCCCGTCTTCTGTGCCCATTGCTAATAATTGAACTGTTCTTCACCTTCCTGACGTTCTCTTTGTAACAGTCCATTTCATAAAGGAACAGCTGGGCACTCATGAGTTACAGCAGGGGCTCCTTCAAAAGTAGCCAAGATTCCACTCTGTCCTGGTAGAGCCCTGCTTCCACTCATTGCATGTACCTCCCTATAGAGTGGCAACTGTATGACCCGTTAAGACCGCATCATAGTCCTATGGTCAAGGACAGTTCCTAATTAAACCCCACACACACACCATGGGCATGCACACAGAGCCCAGGCCCTGCTGCCCACCAGCCCCAACTTACCACATGCTTAAGCTTGGGCAGCCGGCGCTGCCAGCAGTTGTACAACAGGCCGAGCACAATGATGATGACACAGATGGCACCGATGACCACCAGCACCACAAAGAGCGTCCCATAGTCACTGCGCACCTGGCTGGGCCGTGCCTGGCAACTGCTTGTTGTGGAATAGTTCTGGATGCCGATCTGAAGGGGTAGGAGGGGCCAGGCTCCTCAGTTGAGGCCCTGGGGTGCCATGGGTTCCCCAGACGGTTTTTTGAGGTTGGGGCTCAGGGACTAGGTCAAGCTTTGAGAAAGAGCAGGCCCACGGTGGCTGCAGACCTTGAAGCCTTCTCATAGGCTTAGGCAGTCCATGCTCAGCAGAGACTCTCCACCCAATCCCATCCCAGCAGCCTGAGGGTAGCTCCAAGCCCTTCTACCCTGCGCCCCCTCCCCCTCTGCCCGCCTACAGTTCTAACCTCGCTCACCTCCTCACCAGGTTTCTGTCCCAACCATAACCCAGCTGGTACAAGAGTCTGACCCTACCCCTCTACTGAGGCTGGCCCTCATGCTACGTATGGGTCACTAGATAAAGCAGACCGCTCCCCACCCCCCACCCCCCATCCCCACTAGTAACTTAAAAAGAGAAAATGAAGGGCACCTAGGAGCCACTCACTACCATCCTTCACCCACATACAACCACTGAATCGAGCCCTCGAAACAGCTTCGTAGACCCACATCCATCCCTGGCACCCCAGTAACACCCCCCACACACACACACATATGATCTTGATTAGGCTGTCCTCCAGGCACCTGCCTTCTCTGGCTCAGTGGCTAGGTTCCCACCAGCTCAGACAGACCCTCTCCCACAAAAGAGAGGTGAAGTGCTTCATCAGGGCAGGAGAGGTACCAGGGTGAGGGTGCTATCTATTGGCTCCTGATGCAGAGAGCCATGGACTTCTAAGGCCAGGCAGTCAGCATTTCCTTAGTCTCTGTGAACCACCCTGCATATTTCTAGTACTTTTAGTAACTTATTTTTACACGTCATTTATTAAGAGTAATTTTTTTCTTGCTAAATTTACCAACTAATATACTTCCAGAGATCTAGCACATGTTACAGACAAGTCGGTTTGAATTAAGTGCCCTCCCCTCAAGTGTGCCAGTAAGGTCAGAATACTCAGGGACTAGGGACTGGTGAAAAGAGGTAAAAGGGTCTGTCATAAAAGGGCAAGATGAGCTGAAGTATCCACGACCTCTGTGTGTCCCTGAGCCCAGAATTTCAGATCTGGAAAGATCTTCTGTGACTATCCAGTCAGTATCGCAGCACGGACCAGCCTGAATTTAAAGCTTCACTCTACCACTTATTAGTTGTGTGGTGGTGGTGGTGTGCCATGGACTCGGCTCTGACTCACAGTGACCCTGCATAGGGTTTCTGAGGCTGTAAGTCTTTACAGGAGCAGCAAGCCTCATCTTTCTCCTATGGAACGGCTGGTAGTTTCGAACTGCTGACCATGAGATTAGCAGCCAGACTGGTAACCACTACACTACCAGATCTTGGGCAAATCATCTAGCTTCTGGGCTTCAGTTCTCTTATCTTAAATGGGATACCCACAGTATCCAACAAGGGTTTATTTAACCCTCACAGCCCCACGGCATGGCAATGACTCAGTGAGAAACTGGTGCAGCTTGGCACACAGCGCTCAATATGCTTACAAAACCACAACTCTCTCACCCTGCATGTAGTAGATAAGGAAGCAGGGACCCAAGATTACACACAGCTCATCTTTGATGTCATTGCAGAGCCCTCAAGAAATTAGTGGAAGTATGGCGGGGACTGTAATCATGGCAATGAAATGATATACAATAGGATGAATGTAAAGCTAATGGTCTCCCATGTAAATTATCACATAATCCACAATAAAACATTTAAAAAAAGAAAGAAAGAAAGAAATTAGTGAAAGTAGTTTTGGGAGATAGTGGCTGTCCTCAGACCTTTATGGGATTTCTTCTTTATGGAACGTGGCATGAGGAGCAGAAAAACTTGAGGACAACTCAGCCCCTCCCCACAGGCCAGCAACTCTGCTCTTCCCTGGTTGTCCAGGCTACCTCCTCCACCCAGCCTCTCCAGGACCTGCCAGGTAGTCAGCAGAGCACTGCTTGGTCAGGGGCACCTCTCAAGATGGTAAGCTGGTTCCTGGACCTGAGCTCTTGTCCCGCACCCTGGACAGCCCGATAGAGAGTGCTTGCTTGATGGCTTATTTCCTTGTCTCCTATGTGCTCCTGGCTTCCTGTCACTTGTGGTTCCTTAGCACCATATCATGCTCATCCATCCCTACATGTCCCTGCACAATTCCTTTGGCCAAACATGGTGTTTCTCCTATTGTCTACCCAGAACATTCTCATTCAACTGTTAAAATCTCCTTCAGAAACTTCCTCCTCTTTGTGTTCTCTCCAACCACGGAGTTCTTACTACAGCCCGCCCTTCCTGCCCTTTTCTGCACCCAGCGCTACATACACTGTATGGCTCTCAGTTAAGAGTCCACATGCCTGTCTTCCCAGTGGCCCTGTGTCTTGGGAAGATCTTAATTAAATAAGAAGAATTTCAAGAACAAGAGTCTGTCTTTTCTTCCTTTGAACCATGTAATATAGGTAGCCACTTGTTCTCATGAAAGATCAACCTGCTCCCAGAGCACAGGGATGGGGGTGGGAGGGCATCAACAGTTAACTGGGTCCTGCAGTCTGGTTCCAAGTTGCTGGCTCTTACCTCCACCAGGCTCCTGCGGATGTCTCCCAACATGGAAAGGACATCTTGAGTGGGTACCACCCCTGGTTGGGGGGAGAGATACCATTATCAACATAGCCTTGGCCATGGAGTTCTGCCTCCCCAGGCTTCCAGCTCCCTATCAGACAAGTCCTGGCCCAAGCTTTGATAACCTCACTGGCCAGCTCCTACCTACACAGACTCTCTCTCATTTGCCTGAGTTCTACTGGACGGATTAATGAAATAATACTCAGGGAACACTTGTTATGAGGCAGGTATCATCCCACAACCCGATGAAGTTTCATTTTAGACATGCTCCTGCTCTCTTCTCTCCCCACCACACAGTGTGCAATGCCCATCTCATCTCATGACTGTGCTGAACCCCTAACTTCCTGTTGTTTCCCACCCTTCACTTCTTCTCCATAACCAGCTTTGTCAGAACTCCCTGAACCCTCAGATAGGAACTCCAGTTATTCATCCTGCTACCTTAGAAGTCCAAGTTCTGTCAGTACACTTTCCTGGGCTTCTAAGGTGACTGACACATGGTCTCAGGAAGTATCTATTGGTTCAGTGCTGCTTTATGCTCCCTTCTTGGGTCTTCTTTCCAGAGGATGGCACCCCTCCCTCCCACCTGCCTGCCCTCACTTACCCTGCTCGCCCACCAAGGTCATTAGCAGGTGCTGCTCCTTCTCGCTGGGTTTGCTCAGGGAGATGTGCCAATCCCCATGGTGGCCACTGCCATGGCGGGGCAGTACCTCCTCTACCAGGGCCAGGAGCTGCAGCCCTCGGTGCTGCCGGAACACCTCCTACAAGGTCAAAAAGACAACCCCCACCATCCTTAGGGAAGGAGAGAGACTCTACAGGCCCATCTACCTCAAGCCAAATGTTTGGGAAAGTAACCTCGCCATTCTCAGAGATTCTCTGGTAGCTTCAGGGACCACTAGAGACAATGTGAGCTTGGCCTTTGGCTGTGACTCGCCACTGGTGAGGGGAGAAAGAAAAGGTACAAGAACACGCATTCATTTGTTCACTGCAAGCAACCAGGAGCTCCTGTGTCCAGACTCCAGTCATGAGGAAGGAGTAGGGCCTGACAGAGACACTGATTACAGCTTAGCAGAGAAGATGGGTACACCCACATACAACAGCAACCCACGGAAATGAGGGTGTAGCTTTGTTTTTATTCTTAAGCACCATAAAATCAGCTCCCACTCCTAACAACCCTGACGGGGTTTCCAAGGACTGGCTGGTGGGTTTGAACTGCTGCCCTTGTGGTTAACATTCTATTGCTAAAGCACCACACCACGACTCCAATGATGTAGGGACTCCAAGTATGTAGATAATGAAACAGTATTCGAATAGCTCATTGTATATAAATGTTCAAGTGTGTGTTGCTGAGGATGAATATATATGGGGATCTGAGATAACTGACCAAAAGATACATATATCAATACAAGCACCAAAAATCAGGAGAAGTGGGAAATAGTTTAACCATTATCATCCCTTGTCTTCCACTGCACAGGTACTGTCCAAAATTGGTCAGTCAAGAAAGACATCTAAGTACCCTTAAAGTGATAGTGAAGAACTGAAATTACAAGTGGTTAAAAATGGCTATTACTTGGTAAAGTGAAGGGTCAGCGGGAAAGAGGAAGACCCCCAATGAGATGAGCTGGCACAGTGGCAGCAGCAATAGGCTCAAACATACCAACACCTGTGAGCATGGTGCAGAAGCTGGTCATGGTTGTTCTGTTGTTCATAAGGAGAGTCAGTAGGGACTCAACAGCACTTAACAACAATAACAATAGCTATACCTGGGAAATGGGGCTGGAAGTGGGAAGACAAATGTAAGGACACTTACTTTCATTTGACACTCCCTTCTGCTGTTTAGATGTTTTCAAATCATGTATGTAAGCAACTACATAACTTAAAAACAAAAAATAAGGGCCTGACACTGGCAGGAACCCAGGCTGGACAGTACACCAGGACCCAGCCTCTTGGCTTACAGGCCATCATTGTTCTGAATTCCGTCCACCTAGAAAAGACCCACTGCTGGCCCTGGGGCAGCTCCTAGCCCAGCTCTGCTCCAGCAGCCTGCCCCTCCAGTACACGTGAAATTGCTCATCTCCTGTTCTAACCTCCAAAGTTCCTACCCTAACACCACTCTCCCAGACACTTAGTTTTGTCTTGAATGCCCTGCTATGAAGCTGACAGCTGCCTGGGGGGGGGGGGGGGGGGGTGCGGGGGGCAGGTATTTGACCAGGCTACCCCCTTAGGATCCCTTGCTACTCATCTCTTTTCTGCTGGGTCTGGTCTGATCCCTTATTGCCAAGCTACAGGTGCCAGGGTGATTCAAGTGCTGGGGCTCTGTCTCTTGTTACTATGGCAAGTGTCAGGCATAGGTTCAAATCTCAGCACTCACTAGTTTAACAGGAAGTCAAATTTAGGTATAAATTTGGGAGAAGACTGGTATCTGGAGATAGCCACACAGTAGCTAGGAAAGCCCCAGTTTCTGAAATAGTTTTTACCTTCTTCATTGCTTGATGAACTCTCTCTCTCTCTCTCTCTCTCTCTCTCTCTCTCTCTCTCTCTCTCTGTGTGTGTGTGTGTGTGTGTGCAGACAGAGAGAGGGGATGCATGCCTGTACCTGTCTGAGCAAGGGTGGTTGCCTAGAACCCAGTAACGCTACTGCTTCCCAAAGCAACACCTCTGTACTCTTATCATGCGGGCATTTTCACAATTTCCTAGGCCAAGATGCCTGCCTGGCTTAGGCTCTTAGGATCACCATGTCAGATCTGGCAGGGGGGTCTGTATTACTATATGTTGCACAGATTTATTTTGTAGGTGGGGAAACTAAGTCACAGTGGTATGGTGGAAAAGTTCTGCCTTTAGAATCAAATCTAGGTTCAAATCCTGCCAATTACCAGCATTGTGACCTTGAGAAAAACACTACACCTCTCTGAGCCTCAATCTCCTTATCTGAAAATGGTCCTAACACCCTAAACTTAATGTGAGGATTTTAAAAAGTTCAATCAGTGGTCCTGGGGCAACTGGCTCTCCCAGTGGTAGAGAAAACATGGCCTAAGACTCACACTTATACCCATCATCACTATCAACCCCAGGTCTACAGCCTGTAAAAGCAAGCCAAGAGGGTAATCGCCATGACCTTAAAATAGGCAAGGGTTTCTATACAGGACCCAAAATACTAACCATAAAGGGAAAAAAAGTAATAAAATGGACTATATTATGATCGAGTTTTTTAAAATTAAGAACTTTTCATCAGAAGATACTATTAAAAGGATAAAAAGACAACCCACAAAGTGGCACAATACATAGGAGAGACTTCAAACACTTCATGGAAAAATGGAATTTTTCCACAAACTTTTTGAAGCACCTCTCATACATTGGATGAAAATTCCACATTTATAATATATAAATAATTCTTAGAAATCAGTAAAAACAAGAACAACAAAAAGCTAGATATTTGAACTGGCATTTCATAAAAGAAGATTCTATAAATGGCCAAAACACATATGAAAAGGTGCTTAACTTCAACAGTCATCAGGGAACTGAATAATAAAACCACAAAATGCTACCACTACACACCTTCCAGGTCAGTGAAGAAGAATACACAATGAACAAACGGATGCAGCACTGGAGGTGTTCACTAACCTATACCAAGAAATTTGGAAGAGAGCTCCCTGGCCAAACAATTGGAAGAGGATCCATATTTATGCCCATCCCAAAGAGAAGTGACCCACTAGAACGCGTAAGTCATTGAACAATATCATATTGTCACATGCAAATAAAATTTTGCTGAAGATAGTTACAAAATGGCTGCAACAATATATCCACAGGGAACTGTCAGAAAGTCAAGTCAGAATAAGAAGAGGATGTGGAAGCAGGGATACATTACTGACAGTATGATAGTCAGATGAATCTTGGCTAAAAGCAGAGAATATCAGAAAGATGTTTACCTGTGCTTTACTGACTATGCAAAAGCTTTCAACTGTGTGGATCATGACAAGCTGAAGATAACATTGTGAATAATGGATATTCCAGAGCACTTAACTGTGCTCATGAGGAACCTGTACATAGACCAAGAGGCAATTGCTCAAGCTGAACAAGGGGATACTGAATGATTGAAAATCACCAAAGGCATATACTTGTTCAATCTGTGTTCTAAGCAAATAATTTGAGAAACTGGATTATATGAAGAAAGACACGGCATCAAGATTGGAGGAAGACTCATTAGCAACCAGTGATATGCAGATAATACAACCGTGCATACTGAAAGCGAAGAGGACTTAAAATATTTATTGATGAAGATCAAAGACCAAAACTTTCAGTATAGATTATACCTCAAATTAAAAAAAACAAAAATCCTCATGACTGGACCAATAAATATCACCATGACAAATGGAGAAAAGATTAAAGTTGTCAAAGACTTTAATTTTGCTTGGATCCACTATCAACACTCATGAAAGCAGCAGTCAAGAAATCACACAACATATTGCATTAGGTGAATCTGCTGCACATAACCTCTGTAAAGTGTTCAAGAGCAAAGATGTCAGTTTGAGGACTAAGATACCACTGACCCAAGCCATGGTACTTTCAACAGCCTCAAATACATATAAAAGTTGGACAATGAATAGAGAAGACAGTATAAGAATTGATGTGTTGGAATTATGGTGTTGGAGAAGAATATTAAAAGTACCATGGACTGCCAGAAGAACAAACAAATCTGTGTCGAAAGAAGTACAGTCAGAATGCTCCTTAGAAGTTAAGATGGCAATATTTTGTCTCTCATACGTCAGACATTATTAGGAAAGACCATTTCCTGGAGAAGGACATCATGGTTGGTACAGTGGAAGGTCAGCAAAAAAGAGGAAGATCCTCAATGAGGTGAATTGGCATTGTGACAGCAGCAGTGGGCTCAAGTTTAACAACAATGGTGATGATAGTGCAGAACCGAGCAGTGTTTTGTTCTGCTGTGCAGAGTCACTATGAGTTGGAACTGACTCAGCAGCACCTAACAACAAAAACAACCAAAGATTAGCACACCTCACTATTTTGAACTATAAGCAACTGAACAAGGTAACAAAATGAAATATAATGAAGTTATTATTGTCAGACTAAAAAAAAAAAAAAAGTCTAAGGGTTAGCACAGACAAGGAACAACCAGAGCTCTCATATACTGCTGGTATCTGCAATGAGTAAAAGTTTGGAAAACTGTTGGGGAGTTAGCTATTAAAGCTGAATCTATGCATACACTGTAGGAGTCCTGGTGTGGTGCTGAGGATCAGCACTGGACTGTAAAGTCAGTTTGAACCACAAGGTCAGCGGTTCAAACTCACCAGCCACTCGTTGGAAACCCTACACAGGGTCTCTATGAGCCAGAACTGACTCAATGGCACTTAACAACAACAACAACATATGCATACACTATGGCTCAGCAATCCCACTCCTATGCATATGCTATTATTGTTGTTAAGTGCCATGGAGTTGGTTCCAACTCAGTAATTCTACTCTTGTTGTTGTTGTTGTTGTTAGGTGCCATCAAGTTGGTACTGACTCATAGCGACCCTATGCACAACAGAAGGAAACACTGCCTGTTCTGGGCCAACATCACAATTGTTGCCATGCTTGAGCTGACTGATGCTGCCACTTTGCCAATCCATCTCTCTGGGGGACTTGCTTTTTCTTTGACCCTCCAACTTTACCAAACACGTTATCCTTCTCCAGCAATTGGTCCCTCCTGACAATATGTCCGAAGTATGAGAGATGAAGTTTGGCTATCCTGGCCTC
>NW_006408660.1:8352358-8353058 GCF_000296735.1 Chrysochloris asiatica
ATGTTTACAGCTATTTCTCTTCATTTTGAGTTGTGACCCATCAGCCAATGAAGGTCCTGATGGCTTTACTCACACGGGCTTTACTCCATTCATGTCATCACAATCAACTCTACTCTGAGAAGGCAGCTCTTCCCCAGTCACATTTTGAGTGCCTTCTAACCTGAGAGGCACATTCTCCGGCACTAGATCCGACAGTGTTTCTCTCTCCTTCTTCCTAGTCTGTCTTCATTTGGAAGCTCATCTGAAACCTGTCTTAGGTATATATATACAGGCTTGAAAGCCGAGACTCAAACAGAGGCTTGTACACCAATATTCATTCCAACACTGTTCACAATAGCCAAAAAAGGTAGAAACATCCTAAATGCCCATCAACAGATGGCGGGCTCGAACTGTGGACCTTACAGTTTGCAGTCCAGTGCTTATCATAAGAAATGTGCCAGTGTTTCATGAGCTGTCATCTAAAGTGCAACTATTGGTCTCTCTCCATCCAGAGGAAAGAAGAATGATGAAAACTGAAGATTGTTGAAAACAATTACTCTAATGGTCTAATAGACCATGGGAACATCAATCTCCATGACTCTGAGAACAGAACTAGATGGTGTCTAGGTACCACTACCAACTACATTGAAGTGGATCACATTTAGAAGGTCCTTGATATAATGGGAAAAAAACCCTCAAAACAATAAAAAAAAAAAAAAAA
>NW_006408660.1:8353298-8371131 GCF_000296735.1 Chrysochloris asiatica
AAAAAAAAAAAAAAAAAGATGGACAGATTTAGAATCAGAGAGACATTCTAAAACTGTGTTAAAATCCCAATGGAAGGGATAAACGGAAGATTAGACACAACTGAAAGGAGTTATTAATTTGAAAGACAGAGCTAAGAAATCACCCAGAATGCATCACTGTGATTTTAAAGAGATATTATGAGATATCAAGGACAGCCCTATCTCTACCATCGTGGTGAGTGTGACCTCATTCCATCCTCACTATGTCTTCTCATAAGACTTTAAGGATCAAGAGAGTCCTTTTAGTAAACAAAAGCAACATCACTCATTCCCCAGTGAATCTGAATGAAAACAAGTAGTAAAATCAGGTATACCTCTAAGAGGAGACTACAGAAAAACCAAGCTGGCTGTATAAGGAGTAGCACATATGAGGGAAGACAAGTTTAACTAGGATTCTAGTATTCTACCATATCAAGTTCACTAACATTCTATCTGCCATATCAAGTTTAAAATTTTGCCTTAATCTGAACAGTTGAATATGTACTGAGAAATTTCTGGGTTTTTTCCTTTATTTTTATGCTTCTACATTAAGAGAGTGACTAATACATACTATGAAATCCTTGGTATGGAAAAAAAGGGAGAAAGACAGAGCCATTAAGGGCTGTCATAGATTGAATTGTGTCCTCTCAAACATGCATAATTTGGGTCATGATTCTCAGTGGTCTGGGAGTTACACCCTGATGTAATGTGGCAGTTATGTAATGATTCTCCATGACATGGTCTGATGTGATAAACCAAAAAGAGAATTAAGCATGAGCTGCAATACCCTTAATTCCATCATAACTCTGATGAAAGGAGTTTCCCAGGGGTGTGATCTATATATACTATCTTTTATCTTATAAAGATAAAAGGTGAGAGAAGTAAACAGAGAGGGAACCTACTCCCACCAAGAAAAAAGCATCAGGAGTGGACCTGGGATTCTGGCACTGAGAAGCACCTAGATCCAGGGAAAGATTGATGCCAAAACACAGAGATCTCCAAGGAATGCTAAGTCTACAGACGCTGAAAGGAGACGAGGACCTTTCCCTACAACCAGCATTCTGAATTTAGATTTCTAGTATTGTGCTGTGTTAATGCACTAGACTGCAAAGTCAGTCTGAACAGCAAGGTTGGCAGTTCAAGCTCACTGTTGTTGTTAGGTGCCATTGAGTAGGTACTGACTCATAGTGACCCTATGCACAGTAGAACGAAACACTTCCCAATCCTGGGCCAACCTCACTACTGTTGCCATGCTTGAGTCCATAGATGCTGCTACTTGGCGAATCCACCTCGTTGGGGGTCTTCCTCTTTTTCTCTGACCCTCCACCTTACCAAGCTCACTAGCTGCTCCTCAAAAACCCTATACAGAATTGTTATGAGTTAGAAGCGACTCAGCAGCACTTAACAACAAAAACTGTGAGAAAGTAAATTTCTGTTTGTTAAAGCCATCACTTGTGGTATTTCTATTACAGCAGCATGAGATAACTAAGAATGGCAGAAAAATAAGGATAAATTTCTAATAAAAATGAGTAAAATGAGAATTTGGCAGCGTAGTGGTTACGAAATTGGCTGCAAATCGCAAAATCAGCAGTTTGAAACTACCAGCTGTTCCGTGAGAGAAAGATGAGGCTTTCTGCTCCCGTAAAGATTTACAGCCTCAGAAACCCTGTACAGGGTTGCTATGAGTCAGAACCGACTCCACGGCACATAACAACAACAACAAATTATTTATTATGGCCTTTCTAGCCAAATTTCTCCATTTTATGATGTATCCTAGCCTCCATGCCTGTGATTATGGATCATAATTTTGAAACGAGCTGCTAAGGGGTAAATATTAAGGTGGGGCTAAGGAGTAAAGTCCTGGTATGGTGTTGTGGGTTAAAGTGCTGGACTACAAAGTTGGTTTGAGCCCCCAAGGTCACCAGCTGCTCCTCAGAAACCCTATATAGGCACTTAACAACAATAGCAGCAAGAAGTAAAGACTCAAGTCACCACCCTAGTTTCCCTTGGGGGCAGGGTCTAAATCCAATTTATAACACTGCTTTGGACAAGTTCACTGTCTTGCCCGGATCTTGCATATGGCCCACCACCTGACCTGATTCACCAGTTTCCACAGCTTCATGCATCAACAGCCTGTCATCTGACCAGACAATATGGGTTCCTCAGATCCTGAGACTATGTGGGTGAGAAGATTTCCTCTAGCCAGATCTCTGAACTACTAGATTTGGAACCTAACAGCTTCCACAATTGCGTAAGCCGCTTGTTTTGATAAGTGTGAGTTTTGTGAGACTTTGCAGAACACTGAAACTTGAGGGAAGGGAGGAGTGGTGATAAATATCAAGGACTATGGAATGGTATATATAGCATGTCGGAAAAGTGGAATAGCTGAAATATCTTTAACCTTATGCTTATATTTCTAAAATAAATTATTCATGAATATATGTATGGCACGGAGTCCCGGTGTGGCGCTGACAGGTTAAGTACTGGACTGCTAACCACAAAGTTCAAATTGAGCAGCCACTTCTCAGAAACTCTACACAGGGTTGCTGAGTTGGAACCAACTTGATGGTACTTAACAACAATAACAGCGTACACAACCTAATTACACTGAGAGGAGAAAAGAGAGTTAAGTAACTTCTGAACCTTCTTAAAAGATTAAATTAAATTAGAGGAACTGCAAGCAAATATTGACATTTACTTACTACGATTGTTTTTCACAGTGACACAGATCTAAAATGCTGCAACTACGTTTTGTGTACTTCAAAACTGAACAAATGAGTAAATAAATGAGGATGGGGAGTCAGGCTTTGATTAGAGAAGGAAAATACATATGTGGATAGAGGAAGGCTAGAGGTAGTCCAATGGGGATGGTCTGGAGATGGAAGTATCAGTGCGAAGCCTGAGCTCTAAATATACATGTGTAAACAGATATGAGCATATGTCTGCAAATGTACTATGTATGTTTAACTATAGCCATCTGTGAAGAGAAACATGTATCTCTTTCAGTTCTTCCTCTAAAAGGGCCTAGAAACAATGATACCCTAGTAACCATAAACATAGCAGGAGGCCAGTAGGCCATGGTTTCTAAAGATCTTTCTTCATTAAAAGAAACCATGACTCTTTTGAGAAATGGTTAATTCTATGGCTAAGGTAGGGAAAGTGCAAGACAGCCTGGAACATCTCAAACATGAAAGTACAAACATTGATGTTAAGTGCTATTGAGTGGGCTCTGACTCATAGTGACCCTGTATAGGATTTCCGAGGAGCAGCTAGTGAGTTTGAACCACTGACCTTGCCATTCAAACTGACCTTGTCCTACAGCGCTACACTAGGACTCCATGAATATGCACACAAAAAATGATGGGGCAATACAGAGAACACATCTTTAGGAAAAGCTATAAGGAGAAATATGCTGACAAGCATTGAAGGGAAGTCTTAGAAGATATCAAGATCTAAAAAAAACAAACTTACCAGTTCTATGTTCCCTAAGCTATCTACAGAGGAAACTGGAAGAGAAGACTGAGTAAAACCCATGAGAAGTAGAAAAATTAAGTAACAGTAAATCAAGAGGTATCGTCTTTGATTTTTAGAGGTCAAAAGAAAATCCTTTTAGAGGTGCAAGGATTTGAATCTCTGCCTAGCACAGCACAGAGAAATTTCCACAAGTCAAAGACAAGGAAGAAATAATGTTCAAATTCTGTACTTTAGTGAAACTCCTGGAAAGTGCAAAGGACCGGATCATCAATGTGGTAAAATGTTTCTTTTTTGCCTTAGCTCTTTACTAAAACAGCTTGAGAGACTTTTCCCCGAAGCCCTGAGGAGCTACCGTTGCCATAATTTTATACAGCCAGAGGGCTTGTTACTTTTATCCTGGTTAATTGACTGACTTGTTACTTTTATCCTGGCTGAATGACATCTCCTGACTGTCCAGTGACTGGTGTGAACCTTGCAGGGTTTGGTCAATATATATATGTAAATGACATAACTTTAGATTACTATGCAAATGAAGTATTTGTGGCCTACCAAGAAGAAATTGGTCTGTTTATGAACCTGGAGGAAGAGTCATGCTTTGCAACTGACAGTTGGTTTATATACTCAGCCAATCACATAAGAGATGGACAGACAAAGAAAAGAGTAAAGAAGCTGGGAGGCAGGAGCCAGGGACATCCTAAAAGATGTAAAACACATCAAGGCCTATAACAAGGAAGAAACCAGCAGGCCAGGAAGGGGCCATGCAGCAGAGTTGGAGAAGACAATAGGAAGGCAGAGAGGACTGTCCTGAGGGGAACTGTCCTCAAAGGACAAAGAGTAGGCCTGCACAGCAGAGAGGGAGCATACACAGTGAAGAGAAGGGTCTACTTGCCTACATGGCTGGGAGGAGCTAAGAAAGCTGTCCTGTATTGAAGAAGGAGGAAAGTGCTCCCCTTTTTGAGTAGCCTTTTATTTTGCATACATGCTTCCTGATCCTGAGTCGTATCCAATTACTTCCTTAATAAATCACTTAACTGGAAGTTCTGTGAGCTCTGTATGGTTACTGTATCAGGTTATTGAATTCAAAAGAGAAACAGAAAGGACCTTGGGACATACAGTGGTATGAGAATCAGTAAAAAGGCTTGTGGTTAGAAGTACATCTGACCTCCATCTCATAAGAATTAGCTTTGAGTTGATGATACCCCTGAAGTTAGACCGGTTCTGATGTTTTAGCTACTAGCTGTTGTTTTTAGGTGCTGTCAAGTTAAGTTCTACCTCATAAACACTACAAAAAACAGAAGGAAGCATTGCCAAGCCCTGTGGCTTCCTCATAATCATTGCTATGTTTGAGGCCATTATTGTAGTTACTGTGACAATCTATCTCTTTGATAGTACTCCTTTTTTTATTGAAAATAGGAAATATTGAAAGTACCATGCACCCTCAGAAGAATAAATAAACCTATCTTGGAAGAAGTACAGCCAGAATGCTCTCTCGAATTGAGGATGCTCAGACTTCATCTCTTGTATTTTGGATAGGTTGTCAGGAAAGACTAATCCCTACAGAAGGACATCATGCATGGTAAAGTGGAGGGTCACCAAAAAAAAAAAGAAAAATCTTCAACAAAATGGATTGACAAAGTGGCAGCAACAATGAGCTAAAACATATTGACAATTGTGAGGATGGTGCAGAACTGAGCACTGTTTCATTCTGTTGTGCAGAGAATAACTATGACTTGATAGCACCAAACAACTAATTTATCAAGCATGATGTCCCACAGGAACTACTTTTTTCCTGATCGCATGTCCAAAACTTCACCATCCTCACTTCTAATGAACATTCTGACTGTACTTCCTCCAAGACAAATTTGTTTGCTCTTCTGACAGTCCATGGTATATACAATTGTTGTTGTTGTTGTCGTCAGGTGCCATCGAGTCGGAACTGACTCATAGCAACCCCATGCACAGCAGAACGAAACAATGTCCGATCCTGGACCAACCTCACTACCGCTGCCACACTTGACGCCATCAATGATGCCACCTGGCTGATCCATCTCGTTGGGGGTCTTCCTCTTGTTCTTTGACACACACACCCCCACCTTACCCAGCATGACATCCTTCTCCAGCGACTGTTCTCTCCGGACAATGTGTCCAAAGTATGAGACACGAAGCCTAGCCATCTTGGCCTCCAAGGAGCACTCTGGTTGCACTTCTTCCAAAACAGATCTATTGGTTCTTTTGGCAGTCCATGGCACTTTCAGTATTCTCCTCCAACACCACAACTCAGAGGCATCAATTCTTCTACTATCTCCCTTATTCACTGTCCAGCTTTCACATGCATATGAGGTTATTGAAAATACCATGGCTTGGGTCAGGTGCAGTAAGATTGAGTAAATACGATGAAAGGATAAAATTATGACAAACACCCTTTCCTGATTTTAAAACATGCAGTATTTTCTTGTCTGTTCTAATGACTGCCTCTTGTTGTAGGTTCTATATGAACATAATTAAGTGTTCTGGAATTTCCATTTTTCGCAACATTATCCATAATTTTTATGATACAACAATCAAATGCTTTTCTACAGTCAACAAAACAAAAGTCAAGATCTTTCTGGTACTCTCTGCTTTCAGCCACGATCCATCTGACATAAGCACTAATATTCCTTGTTGCATATCCTCTTCTGAAACTGGCTTGAGGTTTTGTCAGTTCTTTCAATTAATGCTGCAACCATTTTTTAATTAACATCAGCATACTTTTACTTGCATGTGATATCACTGATGTTGTTCAATAATTTCCACATTCTGTTGGGTCAACTTTCTTTGGAATGACCATGAATCTCTTCCAATAGGCCAAGAAGATTTCTCCCAAATTTCTTGGCATAGTTGATTGAACACTTCCAGCACTGTAGTCATTTGTTGAAATATCTCAATCGGAATTCTGTAAATTCCTGGACTCTTATTTTTCACCAATGCTTAAACTGTAGCTTGGACTCCTTCCTTCAATACCATTGGCCAATTATTTTTGGTACAACACTAGCCAATTCTTTTCGGTATAACATCAGCTAATTCTTTTTAGTACAGTTCCTATGTATTCCTCCATCTTTTTTTTTTTTTTTTTTTTTAAGCTTTTATTGTGAATTGAGTGATAGTGTACATGGGAGAACATTGGCTTTGCACTAAATCTATCATATTTTGTTTCATTGCAATGATTACTATGCCCTCCATGCAACATTAACAGTATTTGCTTCTAATCCCTATGTTTTCGTTGTTGTTGTTGTTTGATGTACAGGAAAATATAATTTAAACTACCGTAGGGCACATTCTGCAAGTCATCCTCCTAGCCACCAGCACACAGTGTTTCTCTTTTCATGAGTCTAGAGTCCTCAGCTGCTCAATCTCTCCACGCCATCACCTTTACCTCCATTTTGGTGTCACTACTTCTCTGGTTATGGTCCCACGTTCCACTCATGATCTTCTTATTGGATGGTCTCCTTCCATCTTCTTTTGATGCTTTCTGTATCATTCAATTTTTGCCCACAGAATCCTTCAACATTGTAACTTGAGGCCTGAATTCCTTCTTCATTTCTTTCAGCTTGAGAGATGTTCTTCCCCTTTGGTTTTCTAACTCCATGGCTTTGAAAATTTCATTATAATACTTTAATCTGTATTCTCACGTGACACTTTGAAGTCTTCTGTTCAATTTTTTAATTTCATTTCTTCCTCTTTATCTAACTACTCTTCCTTCAAAAGCAAGTTTCAGTGCACACCAATGTTCATAGCAGCACTATTTACAATAGCAAAAAGATGGAGACAGCCTAAGTACCCATCAATGGAAGAATGGATAAACAAACTCTGGTATATACACACAATGGAATATTATGCTACTTTGAAGAATAAAAAGGAAGCTGCAAGCCACCACATAACATGGATGAACCTTGAGGACATTATGCTGAGTGAAATTAGTCAGTCACAAAAGGAGAAATACTACATAGGGCCATTATTGTAAAAGCTTAAGAGAAAGTACCCACACTAAAAGGGGAAAAAAAAAAATTTTTTTTTTCCGGTTACCAGGGTGTATGGGGTGGGGTGAAGGAGGGAGAGGAAGGTAGCGCACAGGGTAGGGAATAGACACAGGATAGTTTGGGTGCTGCGGGGGAGGGCAATACACAAGAAAGGGGAGGGGAATGGAAGAACAAGACAGATGGGAGAACATTTAGGCAGGTTTGCATGGGCTAAATGGGACAGAGGTAAATAATGATGTATGCTCAACCTTGGAACAACAGGGCTCTGGGATACAGGGATTTAGGCATGGTTTGAATGGGTAAAAGAGGGGAAATAATGTTAAGATGCTTGGCTGTCTTTTGAATCTTGGTTTCCCTTGACTAGTATTGTAAAAAGACACTTGAGGGGGACAGAAAGGAATAGCCAGAATCATCATCATAGAAAGCTGGTAAGTCTGTCTTCAGCCTATAACTGATTGGAATACCTAAAATGGGGCTAGAACTTGCCCAGTGAAGGAGTCTTCCTGTGGAGCCTTTGCATTGCACAAGACCATAGGTGGAATCCTGATCCCCATCCAGAATCTTCTGAGGTAGGGAATTTCCACTTGAAAGGACAAGCATACCAGCCTGGAGTGGCTAGAAGAACAGAAGATACTTCTTGAAAGAAAGACCAGCTGGAAAAATCACAAACAACAACAGCAGTCTGATTGACTACTACAAGAACAAGCAAGTTGTTTGCCCAGGATCCATGAAGGCAAGCGGTTGGGTCCCCTCAGGGTAAACCCTCTTCTAAGACTGAGACTCAAGGGGAATACATGAGCAGGCATGTGGTCTTGCTGGTGACCATGTATAGTAACAAAGTTGTAAGCTAAGTCCGACCACGTTCAGTAGACTTCTGTCTGCCTGGGTTGAGACCTGGTTGGCCAGCAGTATGGTGAGACCTGGGGATCCTGGGCCACAGAGGCCTAGAGTGGAGAGTGAAGCATCCGGGTGATATGAAGTGAGGGGAGATGCACAAGAACAATCATACTTGCAGATAGTGCCCACTTGACCTGGCTTCAATGGCTGGATGATCAGAACTCGACTAGAGGAAGAAATAAGAGGAAAAAAAGAGTAATCCACTACAATTTGATGAACTTGACCTAAACTTACAGATGTAGTAGCTCAAAAGAGGGAATGAATCTTTACAGTGAGGATCATTCCCACCCCCTCGTTACACAGGGTTGGCAGGAATGGGCAACTTAGACAGTGGCTACCCAAAATTGGGGGGACAACAAAGGCATGAAGTGACTGGCTTACAAGCTTTCAAGAGGAAGCCTAGTTCCAGCGGGTGCGGGGGATGGTAGAATCTCCATTGGATGGTTTCCAACCTGTCTGGACAGCACTGGTGAAAGGAGATGGGGATAAGACTCATGTCGTTCAGTAGTGAATAATTTCTATCAGGACCGACTGTGAAAGTTGCAAATGTAAAGGTAGACGTTTTGTAACAAAAGGAGGGGAGTGGTTGATTTTGCAGTCCAGGAGCAGAGGGCCCTGGGACCATTAAGGGAGAAAAGCAGAGTGTGGGACTCTATCCAGAGAAGGAGTGATGCCAGAGACGGAGGCAGAGATAACGTGTGGAGAGATGCAGAGGCTGGGGACTCTGGACTCAGGAAGGGAGAGAGGCTGTGTGCTGACGGTCGGGGGGCGCCACTTGCGGGGTGTACCCTTTGGTTGTTTGATGATGCATGGAGGGGATTGTAATCATTGCAATGAAACGAACTACGATAGGATGACTGTAAAGCTGATGCTCGCCCATGTAAACTATTACTCAATTTACAATAAAAACTTTTTTAAAAAAGCAAGTTTCAGAGTCTTTTCTGACATTTTTGGGTCTCTTTTTCTATCCTATCTTTTTAATGATCTTTTGCTTTACATATACTTCCTTTTTTTTATTTGTTTTTGTTTTCTAAATTTTTATTGTGAATTGAGTGATGGTGCAGAGATCTTCAGTTTTACATTCAACAAATCACACACTTTGTTTCATCTCAATTATTACAATCCCCTCCCTGCAATAACAGTTATCCCGCTCCTCCCCATGGTTCCTACTGCCAATTCCACCCACTTTCTCATCCCTTCTCAACTTTGACCTTAGGTAAATGATCTTTTGATCTTGAATAACTGACCTTTCCATGGTGAGCATGTCTTACTGGTGTTGTTGTGCGCCCTATATATCTAATTGTTGATTGGCTGAAAACTGGGCCATGAAGATGAGTTCCAATGCAGCCTGAAGAGTCATCAAAAGTCACAGCCTCAGGTTCTTCCAGTGTCTTTCTGACCAATAAGCCTGGTCTTTTTAAAATATAATTTTGAGTTTGTTCCACACTTTCGCAACTCTATCTGGGACCTTCTAATGTTATCCCTTTTAGAGCAGTTGGTAGTGGTAACCAGAAAACATCCAGTGCTTCTGGTCTCAGTCATGGTGACTGATGTTTATCTGCTCCACTGGCCCATAGGACTAATTGATTTCAAGCATCTTCAATTTTCATCACTCTTCTTTCTTCTGCACATATTGGGAACAATGGGTAGCAGGATGATTCTGTAGGATAAGCATTGGACTGCCACCTACAAGGTCAGTGGTTCAAGCCCACTAGCCAATCAAGGGAGAAAGATAATGCTTTCTACTCCTGCAAAGATTTAGAGCCTCTGAAACCCTATATAGGGTAGCTACAAGCCAGAACCAATTGTTTTCGTCATTTTGCCTGTTGCACACTCCATCACATTCATAAGTATGGTTGCAACAAAAGTAAGTACCCAAGTATGAATATCCTCTTCCAAACCTTTATCTTTGTGGGGATACTTCCACTCTCCCTCCCATACCTGTTCAACCTGTGTATCTGTCCATGTATCTACTTGCAGAACACTGTTGTTCCAGGGTTGTATATTTAAGATTTAACTCTATCAAGAGGAATGGAGTTCTGTAGGATAAGCAAAAGGTTGATGGTTCAAACCCACCAGTTGCTCCTTAGAAGCCCTCTACAGGGTCACTATGAGTTGGAAAACTAACTCCACAGCACTTAACCACAAAAACAATTAAGAGGAATAGCTTGTATGTGATTGGAATTCCAGAACAGGAAGAGACTATAAAAGACATGGAGAAAATTGCCTAAGAATTGTTGGAAGAAAACTTCCCTAACATCATAAAAGACAAGAAGATAGGCATTCAAGAAGTTGAATAAACTCCAAATAGTATAGCCCCCAAAAGAAAATCACCAAAAATATTATAATCAAACCTTTCCAAATCAAAGATAAGAATCCTAAGAGCAGCTCAAAAAAAAAAAAAAAAAAAAAAAAGTTACCTACAAAGGAGAACTAAGACAAAGTTCTGATTTCTCAGCAGAAACCATGCAGACAAGAAGACAATAGGATGACATGGAAAAATTAACAACCAAAAACATATCCCCAGCAAAACTGTCCATCAAATATGACAGCAAAATTAAGACATTTCCAGATAAACAGAAAATTTAAAAGCTCTAAAATCCAGACCAAATTACAAAAAATACTAAAAGGAGTTTACTTGACAGAGAACAACAGCAGACAACAACCTAAGATTATCATACACAACATTATCACCCAGAACTACACCCAGATATGAAGTATTCAAAGTAAAACAAACCTGCAAGACTGAAAATAGGGAACCAGAGATACCAGTTTGCAATAATAACGTTAAAATATGCCATAAAGTAAATAGAGGGAATAACGTAGATACAAGCAGAGTTCAAGAAAAATGAATAAACCTAACAGTAACCCTAAAACTGGAGTCCTGGTGTGGCACTGCAAGATAATAAACTGGATTGCAAGGTCAGTTTGAGCTGCAAGTTCAGTGGTTCAAACCCACCAGCTGCTCCTCAGAAAGTCTACATAGGTCGCTATGAGTCTGAACCAACTCAATGGCATTTAACAACAACCCTAAAATTCGACCAAGTCTTATTCCTAGCCTTAGCCCTACACTTATCCCTAACACTAACCCAATTCCTAACCATAAACAAATAACAAAGTTCTAAACCTACCCTAGACATAGCCATAGTCCTAACCCTAACTCTTTACTCCTACCGCTACCCTCCAAAATTAATAATAATAAAAAAGAAACAGAAGGAGTTACTAAGAGGCAGAATTAAAAAAAAAAACTGTACAGTAATTTTCCCCCATTTAAAAATATACATATATATTTTTTTTAATTTATTGTGAATTGAGTGAAGGTTTAGAGACAAGATGATCAGTTTTATATTCAACAAATACACTTCGTTTCATCGCAATGCTTGCAACACCTCCATGTAACAACAGTTATCCCACTTCCTTCCTGTAGTTCCTATTTCCATTCCATCCTCCTTCCTATCCCTTATGAACTTTGGCCCTAGGTAAATGTTGCTCTTCTGATCTGGAATAATTGAAGATTTCATGGTGAGTCCTGGTGTGGTGCTGTGGGTTAATGCGCTGGACAGCAAAGTCAATTTGTAAATGCAAGTTCAGCAGTTCAAACTCACTAAAGGCTCCTTGGAAACCCTATACAGGGTCGCTATGAGTTGGAACCAACTCGACGGTACTTAACGACAACATTGCTCTGATAGTGTAGTAGTTACGAGTCAGGAAGCTAAGCTCAGGGTCAGCAGATCAAAACTACCAGGTAGTCCATAGGAGAAAGATGAGGCTTTCTGTTCCTATAAAGATTTACAGCCTTGGAAATCCTACACAGGGTTGCTGTAAGTCAGAACCAACTCCAGGGCACACTACCACCATCACCACCACCACACCTTACTAGTGTTGTTGTCCTCCCTATATACCTACCTACTTCTTGGATGAAAATTGGGCCACAAGGGTGAATTCCTTCCCAGACCTGAAGGGCTGTCAAGGGCCAATGTTTCAAGTTCCTCCAGTCACTTTTAGCCCAGTCTTTTTTAAATTTTGAGTTTTGTTCCACATTTTCTCCCACTCAATCTGGGAACTTCTAATGTGATCTCTTTCAAAGGATTAGTAGTGGTAGTTGGCACCATCTAGTTCTTCTAGTCTAAGAGTTGTAGTGACTGATGTTCACCTGCTCCATTGGTCCACCGGACTAGTTGATTCCAAGCATCTTAAATTCCCACTATTCTTCTTTCTTCTGTACATGGAAACACCAATAGTTGCACTTAGATGGCTGCTCATGAGCTTTTCAGATCCCTGATGCTACTCAACAAAGTTGGATGTAGAACATTGTCTTTGCAGAATATGTTGGGCCAATTGACCATGGTGTCCCTGAGAATATGGTCCTGAGCCCCAGGTACAGCAACTCACTGCCTTAAGGTGTTTGATAATATCTAGGAAGATTTTCCGCTATAAAATACATGGCCATAAAATTTAAAGTGAATTTTGTAAATAAAAATATATGACCCCCTCCATACACAGAATAGATGAGGACGGGCAACTTGGACATTGACTACCCAAAATGGGGGGGGCTACAAAGGCAAGAAGTGACTGGCTTACAAGCTTTCAAGAGGGAACCTAGATCCAGAGCTTGGAGGAAGGCAGAATCTCCACTAAGTAGTATTCAATCTGTCTGGGCGGGGCTGTTGAAAGCAAATGCGGATAGGTCTCTTGTGATACAAAAGTGAATAATTGTTATCAGGACTGATTATGAGGGTTGCAAATGTAAAGGTAGACGTTTTTGTAGCAAGGAGGAGAGTGATTAACTTTTCAGTCTAGGAGTGGAGGTCCCTGGGGCCATCAAGGGAGAAGAGTGGAGAGCAGGACCCTACCCAGAGAAGTAGTGATCCCTGAGATGGAGGCAGAGACGATGAGGTGGAGAGATGAAGCAGCTGGGGACTTTAGACCCAGAGAGGGAGAGGGGCTGACGACTGGGGGGAGGCAAGGCGGGTGGGGAGGGCAGGCTTGTAAAATATACCCTTTGGTTGATTGATGATGCATGGAGGGGATTGTAACCATAGCAATGAAATGATATACGACAGGATGAATGTAAAACTAATGTTCTCCCATGTAAACTATCACATAATTCACAATAAAGCATTTATATATAATCTATTTTATATCTCAAGTAAATATTTGTTAAATAAATTTGTTCTTTATACATTTTTTACAAATTTACGAGACTATTTTAAAAGGTCCTAACACATGCATACATGCATGCACACAAAGGCAAAACCCTTTCAGTAGAATACTAATAAATATAGAAGGAATTATAGTTAGAAAATCACCATTTTACAACCCCTTTTGCTATGACAAAATTAATCAAGAATCATCAATAGATAAAATTAATGAATAAAAGTTTGATGAAGAATGAAATGACTATATAATCTCAAACCACCATTCATCTGTTAGTTTGTCATACTGAGTGTTGTGTTGCTGTACAACCAGTATTGGTATCAGTAGAGCTTCCAGACTATGAAGAGTAGGAAGATGGAGAGGCAGATAACTTTAGAATGGTTAGCCATTGAAAACCTCATGAATAGCAGTAGAACAATGTCAGATAAACAACCATAAGATGAGGCTCCTGGATTGGAAGACCCTTAAAATACAAGTAAGAAAGAGATGCCTCCTTAAAGTAGAATTGTTATTAATAATGTAAATGGAGCAAAGATTTGGGGATCTTCATTTGCTGATGGGGCACAACTCAAAATGGGAAGAAACAGCTTCAAACGTTCATTAATAATTAGAATGTGGAATGTACAAAGTATAAATCTAAAAAAATTGGAAGCTGTCTAAAGTGAAATGGAATGCATAAAGATCAAAATCCTAGGCATTCGTGAGCTAAAATGGACTCCTACTGACCATTTTGAGTCACACATATAGTACTATTTCAAATTGAAGAGGAATGGTGTGGCATTCATAGTCTAAAATAGCATTTCAAAATCTATCTTGAAGTACAATTCTATCTGTGATAGGATAATATCCATATGCCTACAAGGAAGATGACTTAATATCACTATTATTCAAATTTACTCACCAACCACTAGAGCTAGTGATGAAGAAATCAAAGAATTCTACCATCTTCTTCAGTCTGAAGTTGATCAAACATCAATCAAGGTGTACTGATAATTACTGGTGATTGGAATGCAAAAGTTGGAAATGAAGAGAAAGGATCAGTAGTTAGCAAATATGGCCTTGGTGAAAGAAACAATGCTGGAGATCACATAATAGAATTTTGCAAGACCAATGGCATTTTCCATAACAAAGATCTTTTTCAATAACATAAACAGGAACTGTATGTGTGTACCTCACCAAATGGAATATACAGGGATCAAATAAACTACATCTGTGAGAAAAGATAATATAGAAGCTCAATATCATCAGCCAAAACAAGGCCAAGGCAAACTTTGGGTACAGACCATCAATTGCTCATATGCAAGTTTAGGCTGAAGCTGAAGAAAATGAAAACAAGTTCATGAGAACTAAAATATAACACTGAATATGTACCACCTGAATTTACACATCATCTCATGTACAGATTTGATGCCTTAGAACACTAACGACAAAAGACAAGAAAAGCTGTGAGATAACATCAAGAACATCATCCATGAACAAAGCAAAAGGTCATTAAAAAGACAGGAAAGAAAGAAAAGACCAAAATGGATGTCAGAAAGACTGTAAAAGTTGCTCTTGAGCATAGAGAAGCTAAAGAAACTGGGAGAAATGAGGGAGTAAAAGAGCTGAGTTGGAAATTTCAAAGGGCAGTAAGAAGACAAAATATTATAATGAAATATGTAAAGACGTGGAGTTAGAAAACCAAAAGGAAAGAACAACTTTATAATTTCTTAAGCTGAAAGACCTGAAGAAAAATTTCAAACCTTGATTTGCAAAACTGAATGAGTCTGTGAGCAAAATAGTGAATGATGCACAAAGTATCAAAAGAAAATGGAAGGAGGCAACTTCTAGTAAGACAGACAACTAGGCAGAATTACTACAGGGACCCTCTATAACAAAGATACGAGAGACCAAAAAAACAGACTCAGATGAAAATCCTGGAACCTTGCACTTCAGAAGAAAGTTAAGACAAGTGGATTGAGAGTTTGCTGAGAAGAGAAGCTGAGCAAGGATGTTGAGAGGAGGAGACTGGCTGGTAATGGCAAAACACACAGTGCGACCATCTTGAACCTTTGTAAGCAGCTTTGGCAACAGAAGGTGGCCTGGCAGAGCAGAGTCACACAAGCAACTGGAAAGGTATGATTCCTTCTTTTTTCCCACTCTCTCCTGGTGACCAGAGGTATACCCAGTTCCTACCCTCATCTCTGGGAGTTTGGAGCCACTTGGTTGAGAGCCACACCAGTGTGAGGCAGAGGATGGCTACACCGTTTTGGTGCGCCATTTTGGTGCCCGGATTCAGGTGGGTTCAACTTAAGAGCTACAGAACCAGCAGAGCTCCCAGACCAGCATTTAAAAAGTCACCCAGTCCCAAGCTGCCCTGTGGTCCTAACAGACACTGAAACTAGCTCCATCAAGGGACTCCACAAACTATTTCTGGATTGAGTACCCAGAACATAGATAACAGTGAGGCTTATAGAAACCCCATGTAGGGCCAGAAACTCTGTAGTCACATCCCTCCCATACCCACCTGGTGAGCTCCTTGGCTTGCAGGAGTCCCCCAGAGCTTTCTCCTCTACAGGTCCAACAGCTACACTATTTCTTTGTTTTAGGGTTTGTTATTTTTATCGCTTCATTGTTTTAGGTATTACATTCATGAGCAAAAAGAGCATTTCAAGATCTATCTTCAGGTACAAATACTGTCTGTGATAGGATAATATCCATTTGCCTACAAGAAAGACCAGTTAATACAACTATTATTCAAATTTATACCCTAACCACTAAAGCCAATGATGAAGAAATTGAAGAATTGAAATTGAATCTGAAATTAATCAAACATACAGTCAAGATGCACTGATAACAGGGTAAGTCAAAAATTATGCACACATTGGCTGTAGAATTTATTTTAATCAACTGTTAGAAAAAATAAATACATCAATTTTCAACATAATCTCCTTGTTTTTCAATGTATTTTGTCCACCTGCCAATAAGCTTTTGGATTCCCTTATTAAAAAAATGTTTTAGGCTGAGCTACAAGCCACGAATGCACCACTGTCAGAGGTGAATCTGTGTCCTCAAAGGGCTGTTTTCAGGGGACCAAACAGATGAAAGTCCGATGGAACAAGATCAGGCCTATTGAGAGGATGTTCTAGCACCTCAAAACAAAGTTTTTGCAGAGTGTCAATAGTGTGGGCAAAAGTGTGCGGAGGTGCATTGTCATGCAACAACAAAATGCTCTTGAATTCTGCATTTAATCCAAAATTTAGGCTTCAGCTATTCAGTGAGTATCACACTATAATGAGCACTACTGAATGCTAAACATTTTTCCTGATAGTGTTCTAATACTGGTCCATGAGAAATCCAAGAAACTGTAAGCATCAATTTTCCAGTTGATGGTTGACTGTTGAACTTTTTCTCGGTTGGTGATTGAGGATGTTTTCATTCCATATTCTGCCATTTATTCTCAGGCTTACAGTGAGGAATCCATGTCCTGTCTCCAGCAACGACTATTGTAAAGAAATTTTACCTTCCTTCAAGTATCAGTCCAAATACTGTTTGCAGATGTCCAAATGCTTCTAAAGTTGATGTTCTTCCATGAGTTGTTCTGGTACCCATCTATCACAAACTTTTCAAAACCCAAGTCTGTTTGCATTATTTCATAGGCAGAGCCATGGCTGATTTTCAAATTATTTGCCACATAATACATTGTCACTTATCTATTCAACATAATCATTTCATGTGCATGCTTAATGTAGTCATAATCTGTAGGCGTGGACAGGCATTAGGACTCACCCTACTTATTACTGGTGGTGCTTGGAATGCAAAAGTTGGAAACAAAGAGTTTCAAATCCTGGTGATAGTAAGGACACTGGAGATCGCATGATGAAATTTCGTAAGACCAACAACATATTCACTGCAAATATCTTTTTTCAACAACATAAATAGGACTGCTGGTGTGGCGCTGTAGGATCTGCATTGGACTTCTGATCCATTAGCTGCTCCTCAGAAGCCCTATATAGTGTCACTGAGTCAGAACCAACTCAACAGCACTTAACAACAATATACATGGACCTAACTAGACAAAATACACAGGAACCAAATTAACTATATATATGGGAAAAGAAGATGGGATTGCAATATTGACGCATTCTATGGAGTCTCGATGTGGTGCTATAGGATAAGCACTGAACTGTGAGGCTTGAACCACTATCCACTCTTCAGAAGCCCTATACAGGATCCCTATGAGTTGGAACCAACTTGGAACCACTATCCACTCTTCAGAAGCCCTATACAGG
>NW_006408660.1:8371231-8378222 GCF_000296735.1 Chrysochloris asiatica
CTATACAGGATCCCTATGAGTTGGAACCAACTTGGAACCACTATCCACTCTTCAGAAGCCCTATACAGGATCCCTATGAGTTGGAACCAACTTGGTGGCACTTAACAACAACAACACCTACATGGGCTAAATATTGAATGATGCAGGAAGCATGCAAATAAGATGGAGGACTAAGCAGATACATATTCTGAAATTCCAAGGCTCTACAACAAAGATATGAGCGATTAAACGAAACAGACACAGATGAAAATCCTGGAATCCTGAACTTCCGAGGAAAGGTGAGAGAAGTGGATTGAGTACTTGCTGGGAGGAGAAACTGGAGAGGGACAGTGAGAAAGGGAGACTGGCTGGTGAATGGCTGGCCAGACACTTCATTTAAGTGAACAATTGGCCAAAAAAAAAAAAAAAAAGGCCTGGCAGAGCAGATTAACACAGGTGACTGGAAAGATGTACTTCCTCCCCACAATTCCCTGGAGACCAGAGATATGACCAGCTCCCACCCTCATGTACCACCAGCATAGATACTGCTCTCTGGGAGTTTAGCACCACATGGTTCATAGGCATGCCAGTACTGAGGTGGGGAATGGTTGCACTGCTTGGGACACCATGAAAAGAAAGACCTTATGGGTAGGTGATCAGAAATCCAGAACAGGAAGAGACAATAAAAGGCAAAAATGTGAAAGAGTTGTTGGAAGAAAACTTACCTAACATCATGAAAGATGGGAAGATAAACAAACAAAAAGCTGAAAACAATCTCAAACAGTATAGATACCAAACGAAAATCACCAAAGCATATCATAAGCAAATTTTCCAAAACCAAAGGCAAGAAAAGAATCCTGACAACAATTTGGGAAAAAAGAAAAGTTACCTACAAAGGAGAACCAACAGAAACTATACAGGCAAGAAGGCAATGTGATGGCATATGCAAAAATCTGAAAGAAAAAATTACCAACAAAGAATCATATACCTAGCAAAGTTTTTCCTCAAAAATAACAGCAAGATTTGGACATTTCCAGATAAACAGAGATTAAGGAATTAGTAATAACAAGACCAACTTTACAAAAAATACCAAGGGATGCTCTTTGGATGGAAAACCAACAACAGCAGATAACAACCTGAGATTAACATATATGACAACACCACCCAGAACTCAATCCAGTAGTAGTTGTTGTTGTTGTTATGTGCTGTGGAGTCGGTTCCGACTCATAGCAACCCTGTACAGGGTTTCCGAGGCAATCCAGAAGTAGAGGCATTTAAAGTAACACAAACCTACAATACTGAATGTAGGAAACCAAAGATATGAAGCTAACTACAAAAGGAAGGAATAATGTAGATACAGAATTTTCAAATAACAAGGACTTGCACCTGGTTTGGGCCCCTGAAAGCAGCCCTTTGATGATTAAGATTCAATATTGATGAAAAAGTGAACACAGCAGTGCATTCATGCTTGCAGGTCAGCACAAAACATTTTTAAATAAGGGAATCCAAAAGCTTGTTGACCAATGGACAAAGTGTCTTGAAAAGGAAGATGATTATGTTGAAAAACGATGTATTTGTTTTTTCTAAAAGTTGATTAAAATAAATTCTACAGCCAGAATACGGATAATTTTTGACTCTTTCTTTTTTTTTTTTAAACTCACTCTTGTACATTCTTTTCCAGTGCTCATGGAAAATTCTCCAGGATAGACCATATGTTCAGTCACAAAGCAAACCTGAATAAATTTGAAAATATCAAAATAACAAAACATCTTTTCAGATCACAATGCTATAAAATTGGAAATCAACAATAGGAAGACCCAGGAAAAAAAACTGAAACATGGAAATTGAACAGCACCCTGCTTAGAAGCTACTGGGTAAACATATCAAATAAAAAATGGAATAAAAAAATTCCTTGAGTCAAATGAGAATGAAAACACAACTTACCAAAACCTTTGGGACACAGCAAAAGCAATTCTCAAAGGGCAATTTATAGCAATAAATGCACAAATCCATAAAGAAGAAAGAACCAAAGTCAACACCTTAACAAAACATCTCCAATAACTAGAAAAAAGAGCAGCAAAGTAAGCCTACTAGAAGAAAAAAAATAATAAATGTTATACAGAAACAAATGAAATAGAAAGAATCAACAAGACAAAAAGTTGATTCTTTATAAGGATAAATCAACAAAGCATTGGCAAATCTAACAACAACAAAAAAGAAGATACAAATAACACAAATAAGAAATTATATTAGTGATATCACAACGGAACCAACAGAAATAAAAAGGATAATAACAGAATACTATGAACTCCAACAAATTTGAAAACCTTTAAGAAATCGACAAATTTCTAGAAACACATGACCTACCTAAACTAACACAGGCTGAAGTAGAAAACTTGAATAGGCCTATGCAAAGAGAAGAAATTGATCAAGTCATTTAAAATTTCCCAACTAAAAAAATTCCAAACCTAGATGGCTTTACTGGTGAATTCTCCCAAACATTCAGAAAAGAGCTGACACCAATTATATTCAAGCATTCCATAGTATAGAAAAGGATGGAAAACTCCAAATTCATTTAATGAAGCAAGAATAACTCTGATACCAAAACGAGGCAAAGACATCACTGAGAAAATTATAGACCAATATCCCTCATGAACATTGTTGTGAAGTGCCACAGAGTTGGTGCCGACTCAACTCACAGCAACCGTGAACACAGATGCAAAAATTCTCAACAAAATCCTAGCAAATAGAATGTAATAACATATATAAAAAATAATAATAATGCATCATGAATAAGTGGGATTGATACCAGGTATTCATTGATGGTTTAATAGTAGAAAAACACTCAGTATAATCCACCACACAACTAAACCAAAGGGAAAAAAAATCACACTGCTGGTGTGACTATAAAATGGTACAACTACGGTGCGCCTTCTTCAGTAGCTGGGAATAGAAATGCCATTGGGGGAAGGAAAAACAATAAAGTGAATAGAAACTGATGGTACATGGAGTATATTACAATCACTGTAATGATACAAAATGTATAATTTGTTGAAAGTAGGACTGATGATTTGTTCTGTAAACCTTTACAACATACCGTTTTTTAACAAAGGAAGGAATACACAGTCACTGTACCAAAAAGCGGTTTTTGATGCTTAACCATTTCAAGAGGTTGTATATGATCAAGAACCAATGATACTGAAGGAAGAAGTCCAAGCTGTACTGAAGGCAATGGTGGAAAACAAATTTGTGGAAGGAACTGATGGAATACAAATTGAAATGTTTCAACAAACTGACGCAGCACTGTAAGTGCTCACTTGTCTAGGCTAAGAAATTTGGAAGAAAGCTACCTGGCCAACCAATTGGAAGAGATCCGTATTTGTGGCCAATCCAAAGAAAGACAATGTGATGGAATGCAGTAGGCATTGAAAAATATCATTAATATCACATGCAAGTAAAATTTTGCTGAAGATAATTAAAAAACGGTTGCAGCTTTACATCGATAGGGAGCTATCAAAAATTCAAGCCAAATTCAGAAAAGGACATGAAATGAGAGATATCACTGCTGACGTCAATGGATCTTGCTAAAAACAGAGAATACCAGAAAGACGTTTACTTGTGTTTTATTGACTTTGTTGCTGTTGTTAAATGCCATCAAGTCAGTTCCAACTCATAGTGACCCTGTATAGGGCTTCCAAAGAGCAGCTGGTGGATTTGAACTGTTAACCTTCAGTTCACAGTCTAGAGCTGATCCTACAGCACCATACACTGTGTTGATCATAACAAACTATGGAAAATACTGCAAAGAATGGGTATTCCATCACACTTAATTGTGCTCATCTTTACGTAGACCAAGAGGCAGTCGTTCGAACAGGACAAGTGGATACTAAATAATTTCAAATTAGGAAAGATGTGCAACAGGGTTGTGTCCTTTCACCATTCCTACTCAATCTGTATGCTGAGCAAACAACCCGAGAAACTGGATTACATTAAGAACACAGATCAGGATTAGATGAAGACTCATTTAACAACCTGAGACATGTAGATGATACAACCTTGCTTAGTGAAAGCAAAGAGGACTTAAAATACTTGCTGGTGAAGGTCAAAGACCACAGCCTGCAGTAAACATTGCACCTCAATGTAAAGAAAACAAAACTCCTAACAACTGGACCAACAAATAACACTGTGATAAATGGAGAAAAGACTGAAGTTTTCAAAGACTTCATTTTGCCAGGATCCACAATCACACTCATGGAAGCAGCAACTAAGAAATCAAACAAAGTATTACATTAAGCAAATGTGCCACACAAGACCTCTTTAAAGAGGGTTTGACGATGTCATCTGGAGAACTAAAGTGTGCCTGATTCAAGCCGTGATATTTTCAATTGCCTCCTATGCCAGTGAAAATTGGACAATGAATAAGGAAGACCATAGAAGAATCAACTCATTTGAATAACAGTGTTGGAGAAGAATATTGAATGGTCCATGGTCTGCCAGAAGAAGAAACAAATCTATCTTGAAAAAAGGGCAGCCAGAATGCTCCATAAAAGTGAGGATGACAAGACTTCATCTCTCATACTTTAGGCATGCTATAGGAGAGACCAGTCCCTGGAGAAGGACATCAAGTTTGGCAAAATGAAGGATCTGTGAAAAAGAGGAAGACGCCCAGTGAAATGGACTGATACAGTGGCAGCAACAATAGGCTCAAACATACCAACAATTGTGAGGAAAGGTGCAGGGCTGAGTGCTGCTTCTACTGTGGATAAGGGTAGATCTGAGTTGGAACCAACCTGGTGGCAACTAACAACAACAAAAGCTCTTCATGAGAAAACATCACACAAACCAAAATTGAAGGACATTCTCTAACATCTGGTTCATGCTCTTTAACAATATCATTAAAGACAAAGGAAGGCTGAGGAAATGTTCCATATTAAAAAAGACTGAGACATAAACACAACTAAACACAATGCATGGTCCTGAACTGGATCCTCAACCAGGAGGAAAAAAAGCTGTAACAGGCATTATTGGGACCACTGCTGAAATTTAAATAAGAAGGAAGTTAAATTCAGAAGAAAGGAGTAAGGATGTGAGAAGTGTGAGCAGAGAAACTAATAAATATTGATATAGCTATATAAGCAATAGCTATTAATAATAGTGACTATTATTATAGATGTCAAATAAAAAAAATAAAAACATTGAAGACATTTTTCAAATATGCATTCCAAAAATTTAAGGGTTCCAAGGACCCATATTGTGGTCTGTAAGGACCATTTCCTAATAAAGGGAACTAGGGCTCCTTGGAGAAATGTTGATTTTACATGTCTGGGAAAGGAAAGATACAGGATGAGCCTGGAACATTATGTCACACCAGAAAGCAAGGAAACTGTCAAACACTAGTCGATTTATCACAAGCCTTCAGAAACCAATCTGAAAGGGGTTTCACTAGCCAAAAACAGGGAATGTTATTGTTGTTATGTGCCATGGAGTTGGTTCCGACTCATAGTGACCCCATACAGGGTTTCCAAGGCTGTAAATCTTTACGGGAGCAGAACGCCTCATCTTTCTCCCGCGGAACAGCTGGTAGTTTGACCTGCTGACCCTGAGGTTAGCAGCCCAATTCATAACCACTATGATACCAGAGCTCCCTGAAGACAGGGAATAAATAAGAATAATAACTACAATAGACCAATTAAGTAAAAATACAGATTCAGTTATGTTAAACTATGTTATAATGATCCTAAAAAACAAAAACTTCATTGGTTACTTCTAGATTAAAAAACATACATGTACCTTTACTCTTCCCTCAGACCCATTAAACTCAGTGTAAACCAACTGTTTTAAGGGTTAAAGCCACAAAGACACAAACAAGAGGAAACAAAAGCAACAAAATGTGGCTGCTGGAAGCAGACTGATGAACAGGAATTTCCTGAGTCAGCTAACAATAAAGAGATGAATCCTAAACCAAAGAGGGGAAAGCTAAGAAACAGATTTATATTACGTGAACTCCCCAAAAGCTCTGTAATGTGCAGCACTGGTTACCTTTTAAATGGGGGATGAAGATGTTTCTAAAAACAGAAAATTGGGGGGAAAAGTTTGCTGAAAAAAACAGCTGGGATTCCTGTAATGGCTGCTTCGTGAAAGGCGTTGTCGCGTGGAACCTCTTAACGCAGCGTCTGGAGCTCCAACAACGGAGAATTTAAAAACCAGATAGACTTCTATATACACCCCTTTTATTTTAGGACCATCAGCCTCAAGTTCCATTCACCTTGAGAAGCCAGCATCCTGACTTCAGTTTCAACACAGTTGCTGTTGGTCCTGATGTCATTGCTTTTGGTGCTGCCTGGTGTTGAAGCAGTTGAAGCAGGAGATGCAATTGCTCTCTTGTTAGGTGTGGCTCTTAGCATCACAGGCATTTGTGCCTGTTTAGGGGTTTATGCACGAAAGAGAAATGGACAGATGTGACTCTGAAGGCCCTCCTGAATTAAACCTCACCCTGAAACCCTTTTTATTATTGAAGTTAAAACTGAGTTTTATGTCTGAAAGTTCCCAAGAAACAAATTGTAAATAGAGTCATTTCACCTTTTAGATGTTTCCCTCTATATGGGAACACATTAATATATATCAAAAGGGGGGAAATGTTCTTTTGCGTTAAAAATGTAATGGAAAGTCAAAACTATAGTTTTGTATTTGATGGCTAGAAAGAAAGTGAAGGCAACCATATGACTGAAATTGGCTTTAGACCTCTTGGAGCTCATGCTGTATGAAGCAGGAATTTCTCGTGCAGCATCCTGGGACATCACCATTGTTTGGTTATACTTGCTGCCTCCTGAATCACTGAGGAGTCTTTCTCCATCATTTATTGAATTGTGCATTGCTATCTGGTAGTGTAGTGGTTACGAATCGGGCTGCGAACTTTAAGGTCAGCGGTTCGAAACTACCAGCTGCTCCGCGGGAGAAAGATGAGGCTTTCTACTCCCGTAAAGATTTACACCCTCGGAAACCCTATACAGGG
>NW_006408660.1:8378322-8387915 GCF_000296735.1 Chrysochloris asiatica
GAAAGATGAGGCTTTCTACTCCCGTAAAGATTTACACCCTCGGAAACCCTATACAGGGTCCCTATGGGTCGGAACCGACTCGATGGCACATAACAACAACAATGTACAAATTAATATTGTATTTATATATTAAGTGTGGTGTATCAAAATGGAAAGCTTCATTTCTTTGGGAAAAAATAACTTTTGAAAAATATATTCACTGTATCTAATATTGAAATGGGGAAATAATTTGATATTATAAAACTTTATATAGACCATTGAAATGAAGAAAAGATATATAGTTTTTACAAAAAAAGAAAAGAAAACCTTTATATAAACGGATTAACACTCCGTGATGAGAAGTGCTATATTAAATATAAACCCATTACGTTGGGGGGAAAAAAAAAACAACAGCTGGATACCTAAATGTTCTCGCCTTGTGCTGCACAGATGACAAATGCCCCTCCTTCCTGGCAGAAGACTGGAAGTTTATTTATGTAACTTTTTATTGTGACAGTTTACTGAGCAGATTAATAGTTGATTATGGAGAACAATGATGGTCTCTGAACTAGAGAACACCAGGCACCATGGGGAGAGGGGGTTCATACTGCAAACCAGGGAAGTAAACAAAGATTTCTTTTGAAATTTACAGACATCTGTGCATGGGTGACAACCAGTCCTCTTTCCCTACCTGGACTCCCCACAATTCAACCAACCCTTTATACTCCCAGTAGGGTGTAAGTTCTTTTTTTAAAAGACTCTAATCACCCGGGGTAGAGTCCTGGTGTGGTGTTGCACAATAAGAACTGGACTGCTAACCACAAGGTCGGAGTCTTTGCATAGTGCTCAACAGCACTTAAAACTGCCAGTGCTTATCCTACCGTACCACACCAGGACTCCAGGTTTTGGATGTTGCTATTGTTGCTGAGGGTCACAGAGTAAACTCCAACTCATAGTAACCCTTTTTAATGTTTCCAAGGAGTGGCTAGTGGGTTTGAACCACTGACAGTGTGATTAGGAGTCTAGTGTTTTCCCTACAGCCCCATACCAGGAATCTAGCCCCGCTTAAATATATATGAACAGACAGAACACTAAAAACTGAGACTGAAATAAACAAATGGTGGAAAGCAACCAGGAAAAAAAACAAGACTATATACAAATAACACATCTTAAATATGAATAAAAACTGGATTTCAGTATCCTCGGATAATAAACCACACACATGAATAAAACAATTACTTCGAATTAAAAGGCAGAGGAAACCAAACACAAAAGAACCTTTAGAAATTTTAAAATATGAAAGTCCTTTTATTTTGATATTGGTGGATGCTGCTGGTTTGTATCCTGGGTTAGGTGGCCCTCTTGAATTTAAGGTTAACTAAGCTTCCATTCCAACCCCTGGCCTCAGTTCCCAGTCCCCAAGAGCCTCCCGCTGCCCCCATGTACCCGCCTGCCTCCAACCTTTCCCTGTGGCCCCCAGCCTGGGCTCAGCACTCACACAGTCTATATTCTCTGTCATGTTCAGAATGATGTAGTTTTTCCCTGCCAGGTTGCTCCAGTCTTTGCAGATCACCTGTCCAATAAAACAGAAAGGCTACCGTTACAAAGACACAGGAGGGTCATCAGAGAAAGAGTATGGTAGAAACCCTTTCAAAAGCTAGCAGGTGAAGGCCAGTTGTAGGTTTGTGCAGCTAGGTGGGAACTGATAACCTAGCCTAGGGTCCACAAACTCTACTGTCTTCAGGGACCAAGCAGAGAATATCTTAAATAAGAAGAGACCAAGAAACACAGGAAGTGAGAAACTGTCCAAGAGGAAGACTGCAAAGGGATTTCCTCACTTTACTATTTTATAGGCCAAACGAAAATACACCAGTATTCCTAACAACTTAGGAACCCCTTCCTTTTGAGTTATGTGGGTCTTAGCATTTACTCCTGAGTGGGACAAAGTGGGAGTGGGGCATGCAGGGAATGAGGAAAGCAGTGACTACAAATATGGTGATAGGTGAAGAGCATGAATCAGGCACCAATCCTCAGTTGCTGTTATAAGCGTGGGACAGGCCAAGGGTGACAGCAGTACTATCTACGTTCAGTGAAAATCAGGTCAGGGCACCAAACTTTTCATGTAAGGGTCTTTGCATGTAAGAGTGGTGAGAATGCCCATTGATGGGTATTCTCTGGGGTTATACATGCTGTAGAAAGAGCCTCTATCCTCAGCCTGGCTGATGCCACACCAGGTTGCACCAACCCAGGTTATGGTGGTGCTCCACAGAGGAAGGTGAAAACTGATGACCTGTATGCACCTTCACTTTACCTGAGTAGAATCCCAGGGTATTCTAGAATGAGCTTCAGCTGCCTGCCCTTCCTGGAGCTTCTGGTTCAGGTCTTCTTGCCCCAAGGTAGCAGAGGAAGGTGTCAGTTCCAGGTCTTGGGGAGACAGTGAGGAAGGGAATAAGGTTCTGTGATGAAGCTGATCTTCTTCTGGAGTCTCAGCCCCACTTGGAGCCTCTGTTTGCAGAAAGGGCGGCATCTCTCCATGTTTGCCAGCCAATCCAGCTGCTCCCACAGTGGCCTCCTTACCTACTTCCTGAGGAGCCTCAAACTCTGCCCCAAGCTCCGCAGTTGGCAGCACTGTGCCCTCTGCCTCTGGGCTGGTAAAGTCCTGATTCCCCAGGGTTGCTGTGCTTGGGGTGATTGAGAACAGTGACAAGTTTGGCTCCATGCTGCTTTCCACCTCCACACCCGAAGAGGCCTGGTCCCCAAAATCCTCTTGCCTGTGTCTGATGGACCCAAGAGTCTGACTAATGCTGGTAGGAGAAAAGTCACGGGCCTGAGTTTTGGCTTCTTCTTGGGATCCAGTCACAGGGAGCAGCTCCTCTTCTTCCTCCTCTTCTTCCTTCTCAGCCTCTTCCTTTTCCCTTTCCTCCTCTTCTTCTTCATCCTCTTCTTCTTCCTCTTCTTCAGGAAACATATGCCAAGGTGGTTCAACCAGATTCATCTTGGGCAAGGGAGAAGCGGGGCTTGGCACCTCTTGAGCCTGGCTTTTGTCTTCTATTGGACCTGCCTTCTCGGTTAAGTCAGGAAAAACATAGTCTAAGGACAGAGATGAAAATTTCATTCACTAGTTTAAGCATTCATTGATTATTCAGTATTTACTGAACAGATGACACAAAAGAAACAGAAGACACTCACAGGGAACAGCGGGAAGTATGTTGAAAAAGACTGGGAAAGAGACTGGGGAGGAGGGAGGAGTCAGGTCATGGAGGAGCAGAAGAGCCATTCATTGTTTCCTTTATGATAATAAAATAATATAAAATTCCATGAGCTCAGGAATGCATAAAGCAAAATGTTAAAGTTATGTATAACCTCACCCCCAAAAGACAGCCATTGTTAACAGTTTGGTATGTATCTTTTCCAGTTTTTTTTTGGGTGGGGTTCTTGTTGCTGAGAATATATACAGCAAAGCATACACCAATTCAAGTTTCTACATGTACAGTTAAGTGACATCAATTACATTCTCCGAGATATACAATCCCCTTTTCTGAGTTGGTCCTCCCCACTTAACATAAACTCATTGCCTCGGTAAATTCTTATCTAACCTTTGGAATTGCTGTTGTCAATTGGATCTCACATAGATCATCCTTAAAAGAGAATAATGCTCAAGACAGATATTTTTTACTGGTTAAGCTAAACAATCATTTGGATTTAAAACTTCCTCCACTGTTGTTATGACATGTTTACATTTTGTATATGTGTGTGTGTTCTGTATGAAACATAAATTTTTTAACTAAAATGGGATTCTTTTACTCACCGATACATAGTTTTCATTTTCCTGTGGTGGCTCATATATAGGCATCACACAGACTTCTCTAAGATTCTTCTCTTTATTCACTCCTCAGAAACCCTATACAGGCTTACTGCAAGTCAGAACTGATTTTTACAGCACACTTTTTTTTTTAAGAGTCCCAAATCCAGATCTCCTACGAAATCTTTCCACCTTTTTTTATACTTTCATCTCCAGTTACCTGATTATGTCAACTTAACTAGTCACAAAGTTCACTGGCACTCAGAATCATAGTCTTTTCCTATTTATTTATCACCTCCCAGGATCCAAAATTAGTCTTTTTCTTTTACTCTGGAATCTCAATTCCACTGATCAACCCCATATGACCTTGAACCTTTATATGTTTCTGGTTCCTACCCATAAAATAATAAGAGTGATAACAATATATTTTATTCATTTATATCTATTTAATAATTAGAGTCCTGGTGAGGCTCTTGGGTTAATGCGCTGGACTGCAAGGTCACTTTGAACCACAAGGTCGGTGGTTCAAGCTCACCGACTGCTCCATGGAAACCCTACAGGGTCACTATGAGTTGGTACTGACTCAAGACATTTAAGAACAACAACATTTAATGATTGGAGTTCTGGTGTGATGCTGTAGGATCAGCACTAGACTACTGACCACAAGGTTGCTATGTTGTTATGACATGTTTACATTTTGTATATGTGTGTGTGTTCTGTATGAAACATAAATTTTTTAACTAAAATGGGAATCTTTTACTCACCGATACACAGTTTTCATTTTCCTGTGGTGGCTCATATATAGGCATCACACAGACTTCTCTAAGATTGGTTCAAACCCACCAGTCACTCTTTGGAAATCCTATACAGGGTCTCTATGAGTCAGAATTGACTCGACAGCATTTAACAACAACAACATTTAATAACTAGAGTACTAGTGTGACACTGTAGGATACATACTTGACTGCCAACTATAAGGTCAGCAGTTCAAACCCACCAGCTGATCCTTGGAAACCAATAACATCAATTTAATATTTATTTAGTAATAATAATACATTTATCATTAAAGTGTCTATTATTTTGAAGCAATACTTTTTTTACTTGTCCTCAGGTACGTATCCATATATATCATATGTTGTTAGGTGCTGTCGAGTTGGTTCTGACTCATAGCGAGCCTGTATAGGGTTTTCAAGGAGCAGATGGTGGCTTTGAACTGTTGACCTTGTGGTGCTGATCCTATAGCACCAAACCAGAAGTCCATGTATCATACATACATGTAAAATAAAGCATATAAGGGACACATGCAGATACTTATTAAATACCTCACAGGTTTGGTTAATAGGATCTGAAAGCTTAGGACCATCTCATGGGATAATTGAATCAACTGACACAATATAGTATGTAAAATTTATGCTCTACATCCTAGTTTGGCAAGTAGCATCCAGAGTCTGCAAAGATTAAGAGTGGGCATCTAAGATACAACTATTGGTCTCTATGTATCTGGAGTAAAAGAGAATTAAAGAAATCAAGGGCTCAGAGAGCAAACTAATCCACAGGACTAATAGTCTACAACCTCATCTATCCTGAGACCTGAAGAACTAGATGGTAGTAGCATCTACCACAACTGACTATCCTGATCAGGAACACACTGTATGGATGCTGATAGAATGGGCATAAAATGTGGACAGAACTCAAATTCCTAAAAAGTCCAGACTTATTAAATCAGTTGAGACTAGGACTCACTGAGACTATTGCCCAGCGATATTCTAACCTTTGAACCACAACTATTTCATGAGGTCCTCTGTTAGCTAAATAACAGATTGGCTCATAAAATAATATTATTCATGAGTACAGTGTTCCTTTTTTAAAAAATCACCTATATGAGACCAAACAGTCAACACTTACGCTAAAGCAAAGACAAAAAAAAAGGGGGAAGGGAAACTAAATTACTAGAAACAGAACAAGCAGAACAGAATAAGAAGAAGGTTGGCATACTGTGTAAAATGTAGTCAATGTCATGGAACAAACTGTATAGAAATTGTTAAGTGGGAATCCTGTTCAACAATTATACAACAAAATTAAGAAAAAAATGAGTACATGGAGTCATGTGTACTATTTTTGCTACTTCTGTGTAAATTTGCAATTATTAAAAGATACTGAAAGAGACGGATCTCAACCAAGACCACTTTAACTACTGGCTAGTGAACATGTGTTAGTAACCAGAGAACAGAAACAAGTCAGGGGACAGAGAAAACTATCCTGGTCTAAGAGTTTCAGAACCTCCCAGGAAGAAGAAAAAAGGCACCACAAGCAGTGAATAATCTTAGTAGACAAGAACAAAAGTATTTTTGTCACTCAGATGTCTAAGCAATAAAGATCAAGCTTCCAGAGGGTTGCAGCATTGAGAGCTGAGAGAAAGTAGCAGTCACAAGGGGCACAAAAGGGGGGTGGGGTGGGTGGGTAGATACCTGACAATGTTAGGAATAGAAAGAAAGAAGTAAGATAGAGCAGGACAAACAGAAAGCTGGAGATGGAGAAAACTAAAGAAAAGGGAGAGACAAAATACATAAAGGGAAAGGAAGGGTACAGAAGAGGCAGAGGAAAGGAAAGCACCTAAAAGGGCTGAGGAGGAAGGAAGACTGAATGGAGAGCTCTCTGCATGCTGTGAAAGCAAGCCACAGCTCCCCCGCCCTCTCCAATCTCCTTAGTAATGGATCCACTGTAGATCCTGGCCATCGACCTGCTGACAACTCTGCTGCCATGGAATGTGGTGACTCCACGGAGTAAGAGTCATCTTGCTTAATAGGTTATGGCTTATAGATGATAGGCTTATAGATCTAGATTCTGCCTTCCTATTCAACCTACTCCAGGCATTTGAGTCAGGTCAGATGCTGTTAAATGCCATTGAGTTGGTTCCGACTCATAGGGACACCAAGGAGTGGCTGGTGGATTTGAACCACCAACATTGCAGTTAAATGCAGTCTGATGCTTACAATAGTCTACAGCACTACAACAGGACTCCAGTCAGGCTAGTAGTGTTTCCTGAAGCAATTCCTTTAGCGACTCTGTGCAGGGTTTCTGAGGAGCGACGGTGAGTTTCAACCGCCAACCTTGTGGTCCACTGCTTATCCTAATGTGCCACACCAGGACTCCATATTTGTGATTAGATATTATTACAATGGAATTCGGAGGAGCTTAGAACCCTAACAATAGAAGAGACCATCAGAGGTTATCTGTTGAAGGTCTCTGGCAGGTGACTGGTGAGTCTAGAAAAGATGGGCAGAAGATTATATCTTAATCTTCTGAGAGTCATTTCTATTAAGCTAGCTTTCCTTCTATTTCCTAACGCCAACTGTGATGGTTCTGTTAAAACTTAAGCCCACTTCTTTTTCATGTGAGGAATACCTCCTAAGCATCTCCCTCAGAAAAAAAAAAAAATGTACACATTCTCTTAGTTATTCCACTTCAGCCTTCTTTTCTTGGCATCAAGAAACTGTAATAATTCCTTATTCTCAACTTTTCCATTATCATTATTTTTCTCCTGTTATAATTCTGGATCCACTATGGTTTTAACAGTGGTTATAAAATCAACACAGTAGATACACAATAAATACTTGATGAATTATTGAAAACTGAACCAGATTCTCTAGAAGCTAACTGCTGCAAATGGAAAGTAAGATTTCTTGGCATGTGTTAACATTTTAATGCATCACAACATTAAGCTGCATTTCCCAAAGGTGATGTGAGAGAGACGGCTCAGACGACGCGAAAGGTCACTTTGATGATGCTCTACAGCTCTCAGGAGAACTTAAGTTCTCCACGCTTTTAATTTTTGTTAAATCTCACCATGGTGCTGACTTTCATTCCCTAAATACATCTGTCTTGTGACATTTGTTTCCTTCTATAGCTCCTGCAGGATGGGGCAGTGTTTTGTTATGTTGTGCATAAGGTTGCTGAGTTGGCACTGACTCGATGACACCTAACAACAACAACAAATAGCTCCTTAATTTTGCAGGACTCTTTCCCTCAAGTTATCAAGATCACACTCCACTTTACTTCTGCCAATCAAAATAGCAATAATCTCATGGATGACCTCAGCAACAGCTGAAATTTTTTAAAAAACTGATTCCTCTGTTCAAAAAATAGAATTAAAACAGGTATCAGTAGCAACTGTAAATGTCAAATCATTAAAAAGTGTCCCGAGTGCAACTTTCATGTCATTTATTATAAAATGACTGTCACAAAATTTAAAACAAATTTTTATAAGAACAGGTGTATACAGGAAGAAGCTTTCAGTATGATTAAAACCTCCTTTTTAATGGTCAAACTCAGTAACTTTTTTTTTAAAAAGCATCAAAAAAAAAAAGGAGGCCAAAAGTTTCTGAACTTGTATATATATGTATATATATATATATATAATATATACATGCATGTATGTACATATATATATAACTGATTTCAGTTTTTATTACATATAATATATAATGAGATCATGTATGTGATGAAATACAACACCAGGGCTGATTTTATATATATATATATGTGTGTGTGTGTGTATATATTTTCTTGGTGTGGTACTGTAAGATAAGCACTGGACTGCTAACCACAGGTTGACAGTTCAAACCCATCAGCTGCTACTGGAAATTCCTATACAGAGTTGCTATGAGTCAATGAGTCAGAACTCACTTGAGGACATCTAACAACAACAAATATATACATATTTATACATGTATTGGAGTCCTCATGTAATAGTATAATATCCATAAGCCTACAAGGAAGACCAGTTAATGCCACTATTATTCACTATTATGTACGCACCAACCACTAAAGGCAATGATGATGAAATTGAAGAACTCTACCAACTTCTTCAGTCGGAAACTGATCAAACAGGCAATCAAGATATATTGATGATTGAAAACAAATAAGATGGCGGAGAGGGTGGAAGTACAATGAAGAGCTCCATCAGTAACAACACAGAATACCGGACCAAGCAAACCCAGTGGATTGTGCCAGAACTCTGAACCACATATAAAGGAATATTTAGAAGGTTGGAAGGCTTACAGCTAGGGGAATTTGTAGCAGAAGCAGGAAATCCATTGCTTTCTAATTTAAGACGCTCAGCTGCTCCTGGAGCCACCAAATTGGGTGAGACCAACTGGGGAAGGATCAGAGCAGCCATGGATGCCTGACAGAACCAGAGAGATAAAGGTGTGGACATTCTTTTTTTTTTTGTTTTTTTGTTTTCTGTTCATAAGTCTCTCACTGTCTGTGTACCTCCATGACTAGAGGGGGTGCCTGAGTGAGTGGACATCCCACATCCACCCCTAGAGGGTTCTACTACGCATGGGCACAGATGTTCTCAAAACTTAAAGAGACAATTTCCACTTAAAACCAAATGGCCACAGCCGGCCCTGAACTGTTTATAACTAGGAAAAAGGCCTCAACAGGAATTGTGGAGCGGCGGGAAAGTAAGACTAAAAAGGAAATAGGCTGAAAATTAAATCCTGAGTTACATCACAACCACCAACAGTGGCATCTTGACATTTCTCAAGAAGAAGAATGAAAAGGGAAGCCCATCTCCTGATCACAGCTACCTGGAGGCAATCAGAAAGCATAAAAAATACCAAAATACACACCCATTAAGTATTAAGGCCACAGATAACCCCTGAATATGCCTAAAAAACAGAAGCAGATGACCATATCAGCACATGTCCAGAAACGAGCTACAGTAACAGAGGCAAATGAGCTGGAAGTAGACCTCCACTCCATATTGGAAGATGGGCAGGCTATGGAAATGCCTGAGAAGGAATTC
>NW_006408660.1:8389417-8390128 GCF_000296735.1 Chrysochloris asiatica
GAACTGCTGACCTTGCGGTTCGCAGCCCGATTCGTAACCACTACGCTACCAGAGCTCCTTAGTATGACTGGATACTACAAGAATAAACAAGTATGACTGGATACTACAAGAATAAACAAGCTGTTCACCAATAAGACATCAAGGCAAGCAATCAAGTTCCTTCAGGACAAACTCTCCTCTAAGACTAAAACTCAAAGGGACTACACAAACAAGCATGTAAGCTTGCTGGCGACCACAATGGTCTACTGGTGAGTGGAAGAGGAGGAAAGGCAGCAATGAAGAAATGGGCTGATTTCAACCACAGTCTATTGACTCCCACTGACCTGGAGATGAGAGAGAGAAGAGGAAGGGCTGCTTGCTCCAAAGTGTGGTGAGACCTGAGGACACTTGAGCCCCTGGACAACAACATAGGCACAGAGGGCTAGAGCTGAGTGTGAAGCATCCAGCTGATATGAAGTGAGGGGAGATGCACAAGAACACCCAAACTTGGAAACAGTACCCATTTGACCTAGCCTTATTGGCTCGATAATCAGAACTTGACTAGAAGAAGATTCCAAAAAACAAAAAAAATTTTTTGAGATAAAGGAAACAAGGGAAATTGCTACAATTAGATGAACCTGACCTATACTCATAGAGGTAGTGAATCTAAATACCAACAGAAAGGGAAGGAGTCTTGACATCAAGTATCAATGTACATAGGATAGTTAGGGA